>NW_027501917.1:0-53280 GCF_021521415.1 Bidens hawaiensis | reverse complement strand
AGATTTCCAAGAACCAAATAGATACATATATTCAAATATTGATTTTTTGATTGACCATGCAGCATTTGTAAGTCAAATATAATTGCAAAACAAAGATAACATCAAACAATCATGTGGGAATTAAAACACTTGGCCCAAAATCCTATCTTTTGTTCCCTTTTCCTGTTTCTCCTGTACGTAATAACAATAACATATAATAATAATAATAATAATAATAATAATAATAATAACTATAACAACACACACGTCATATGACCATTGTTTGGTCATGATCCAATTCTCACAAACATAACCAACATTCAAACCGGAATCATAACCGGGTACTTTTCAATTGAACCCGCCCACGGGTTCCCTTCGCACCCGGCTGGAATCGACTTCAAAGCCCTCCAAACCGCACTATTACACTTAAAACCCGACCCAAATGCAATCTGCCACACACGATCCCCTTTCATAACCCGCCCCTTAGCCTCCGCATACGACAACTCGTACCACAAAGAACTACTAGACGTGTTCCCAAACCGGTGCAACGTCATCCTCGACGGCTCCATATGCCACTCGGTCAAGTTCATATTCTTCTGAATCTCATCCAAAACCGCCCGACCGCCCGCGTGGATACAAAAATGCTCAAATGCTAGCTTGAAATCCGGAATATAAGGCTTCACCTTCATTTTAAACACTTTTCTTTTCACAAGTGTTACAAAAAACATAAACTGTTCGGTAAACGGTAACACCAACGGTCCCAAAGTCGTAATATTCGTTTTCAAGGCGTCCCCAGCGACGGCCATGAGTTCGCGTGCCAGCGAGACGCCAATAATACCCTTATCGTCCTCTCGCTGGTACACACAATTATAACACTTATCATCCGCTCCTTTATGCGTTCTAACCGTATGCGCCAACTCATACTTGGCTCGCCTACGGTCCCTTGACTTGTTCGACAACAACATCGCGGCCCCCGCCCATTCGGAACAAACAATTACACAACAACATTGATCTTTCATTACCCGGGTACCAATTAAGAGTAACATTTTCCATACTCAAAACCACAGCATATGAATTAGGGTTTGCTTTAAGCATCTGTTGAGCTAAATCAATTGATATTATCCCAGCACTGCAGCCCATACCACCAAGGTTAAAGCTCATAATATCCGGCCGAAGCTTATAATGATTAACAATCATCGACGAAAGCGAAGGCGTCGGATTAAATAAGCTACAATTGACAATCAAAACACTAATCTCTTGCGGCCGAATTCCGGTCTTCTTAAACAAAGAATCAAGAGCACCAAACATTACAAGCTCGGCCTCGGCACGAGCTTCCTTCATCGTTAGCCGAGGCGGACGAGCGGTAATACCTTTAGGTAAGTACGTCTCGTCCCCAACACCCGATCGGGTAGCAATCCGTTGCTGAAAGTTCAACATTTCGGGTTCGAAAAACCCGGACTCTTCGGACATCTTTGTAAACCCTTCGTTAGTGATTTTACAGTCGTCTTCGGGTTTGTAACACGCGAAGTCGACTAGATAAATCGGAGTTGGACGTTTAGCCCAGTAAACTCCGGTTAAGAAGAATAATATTATACCCCCCGTGAGACTAGTGACAGTGTCAAAACTGGTGAAGACTAGGGTTATGGTATGTAGGTTATTAATATTAACCCCAGTGAGCTGCACAACGGTTGTTAATATTAATGGGAAGAGAATGAAAAGTGTGACAAGAGTTGCAGGGTTACAAGAATACCCATAACCCAATTTCACATATTTGAGTTTTACTGACTGTAAAAAGTCTGGAAGCTTTCGCCGGATTTTGATGACGGCGGAGGAAGAGTCTTTGACGGCAAGCTCCGCCGTTAGTCTTTCGTTTTCCATGTCAACTGTATTATTAATATGATGATCCATGTGTAAAGATGAATATGAATTGGTTATTGTAATTTATAAAGATAAAGAGATGGTGGATGTTTATAGCATTAAATGAGGAAGGTGGTGGCTAGGTGGTTACCGGAGGAAGTTGAAGATAGCTCAACGACTTGAACGTTGTTTCCATTATTTATAAATGAAGTTGGATTTATGTTGGTGGGAACACTAGGTTTTGGTCAAACCTATAATTTATTTTTCTTCTTTAATATGTACGTACACATCTGGTGAAAGTTTTGTAAGTTATGTGAAGAAGAAGAAGTTGTTTTTTTTTCATAAACTTTATGTTTTGCAACTTATAAGTTAAGATTCTTACAAGTAATGTTAAAAATTGATAAAAGTCCATAAACGTGCAACAAAATACAATGAATTTGTACTTTAGTATAGAAAAAACTTAATGTTCAATATTTTCTATATTGAGTTGTTTATTATTGTTTTTATATAAAATATTGAAATGTATTCAACACTAACTAGGTAAATTTTTTATTTTCTATTTTTTAACTCTCTTAAAGTTAACTTTCAAGTGATGTCATAAATATTTGAGCATTGCACATTTGCACTTGGCGTGCGTTGAACTATTAGAGTTTACTAATTACTACTGCATCTCATTTGTGAGCTAGGTACTCAACAATCAAAGAAAGTCGTGCAACTAAAGTGTTTGCGTTCTATGTGTACCGTACCATGTTGGTCAAGAGTTTCGAAACACTTCTATGATGATATGATGAAACTAGAAATCCATATCACCAATAAACGAAACAAAATGAACGGGCAACCGAGGATGTCATATGAAGTCTATGAACATGACCTCGTGACATTTTATCTCATCCTATTTGTTAACAATGTATTAAGTTATTAATGGTATAGTGGATGGGATGAGTTTTCCCTAATACATTTAGTTTCTTTTAATACACTAAAGTGAAATACAACAGATAATTAAATTTTATATGCAATTTTTTACATTTTAAATATGCATTTAAAAAGTGTGCAAAATTTTAATTTTGTATTAAATATCAATTAAATTACGGACAACTAAGTTAGAAACATGAACAAATGTTTTAAAATTATTACTAATATCAAGTAGAAAGACAACAATTTTTTAATTAGAATTTTCCTATTTGTATTGTTATTACTAATATCAACGTTATATTATTTTCTGCTACTTACACACTCCAATAAACTTACGAAATTATATAGCTTTTACGTAAAAAATTCTTTTATTTTGTATTGCTATGAGATTTAATTTAAGTTTGTAACTATATATAAGTATACTTAGCATGTGCACTAAGAAATCATTATAACAGATAAATAATTACTAAAAATACTAGGTGCAATAGAAAACTTAAATGATGAGATAAACTTCGTTCAATCAACCCATATATGGTCCAATTTCTTCGGTCCAAATAATCCAGCCAAGTAGAAATTAAGATCCTTCCTTTTCTAGGGGTCCTCGTGTGGTTCTTTCTCCTTTAAACCAAACGCATATGTTTCTTTGCGATTTGTTTCAGTTTTTTATCTTTTATGTATAGAATTTGAAGTAACATGTTTCTCTTGTCTAATATTCGGTTTATCTTAAGTAGGAATGTTTACTTCAAAACAATAAGACAATATAAATATATGTCTTGAAGTATTGTTATCTTCCTTTTCATACTTCAGAACCAATTTCTCTAAAAAGAATATAACAATTTATATGTACATACAAGTGTACGTACGAATATATTAACACGTATCATATCTACTGAATGAATTATTATGAATTTGTTAAGTCAAGGGACTAAAAAGCTACCTATCCCGCAAACATAAAGCACAAGGACTAATCTGTCAATTTTGCAAAATAACACAATATTGGTCATGGGAAAAGTTAACGTATAACTATAAACTAACAAGCTATACTAAGCATGCGAATTAAATAGTATAATTATATATATAAGTAATGTAATTATGTAAAGTAGTTGTTTTGTATGTAGCGTAATTACACTCTTTGATTCACACGTTTAGTACGCTAATTTAATTTGTATTTAATCCAATTCCTATTGGTCATATGGATCCATACAGACCGTCTCGTAAGTTTTTGTCTACTACTCTGAAAGTCCTAAATCAACAGCATGTATAATCAGCCCACGGTATTGAGCATACAGTCCGTATGAGGGCTATACATGTTGTATTGTCGCTTAGTCTACCAAGCTTCGTTTGGCCACGTTTCTAGCTCCTATTCCACCACAAACTCAACCAACGTAACTCCACGCTTGCCGCTAAACGTCTAGAGCAGGCATAATTAGTCTTTGCGCATTGGAGATATCATTTTGATCTTTCACACCACATTCTAAAGAGATTGTTTGTTGGTATCCTTGAAATTCTTGAGTTTTTTACGTGCTAAACATCACAAATCTTTTGTGGAATTTGATTCTTAATGTTAAATAGAAGTTTCCTGGACGATTATTGCTCAAACTAGTGGCCAAAAATCATGAATTTGGTAAGAATTCTTTTTCAGGTCTTTGTACTTAACTTTAAAATTTTGGACCTAATGACCGTATGCATGACCCGACGACTTTCCTATCATACGGATCATATGGCCAGATTATTATATTATGCTAGACAAATTCAAAAATCAAACTAAGTAATACGGACATTCCAAAAAAGTTACTCGAACACTTACAAGTCCTGTATAGAAACTAAAAATAGGGGATGAAAATATCAAAATGACATATTTGACCAACCAAATTCCTTCACTAGCCTCTCAATTCTATAAATTTTTAAAATGACAATTCTAAGAACTGTCGGACAAAACGTTTAGTTCTACCGTCCTATGGTTTTTGGGTTTTGGGACCAACAAGATCTTGACACGTGTCATCAAAACAAACAAGATGCGTCATCCTACTGATTTATTTTGCTAGCCAACTGATCTATTATTCCGGCCAATTGGATCTATTCGGCTGGGTATTTCAGAAAATGATTTAACAAAGGGATTTATTTTTAAAACAAATTGCCAACCGAATAGATAAGTTGGCCGACAGAATAGATCAATCGACTGAGGCCGACATAATAGATTAGTATGACGACATATCTTATCGTTTTTGAGGACACATGTCAAGATATTGTTGGATTTATAAACCATCGGACGACAGAACTAAACGGTCAGTCCAACCGTTCTTGGAAGGGCCATTTTGCGTAATTGTAGTATTGTGAGGTTAGTTAAGAAATTTGGTTGATCAAATGGGTCATTTTGTTCATTTTCCATTAAAAATATGTAGGAAGAAAGAAAATAAAAGTAAAATATAAATTTAATTTGATAAAAACGTGTCGAAAAGAAGTACTATTGTCATATAACATGTTGTTGGTAAACCGGGTGGCGGACTAGCGGCCACTTGACAGTGGGAAAAGATTCAAAAGAATTGAAGGAGGTGACCATGAATTAAGTAGGGTGGGTGGCTAGCCATCTACTTAACATTAATTCTAAATATGTACGTACTAATTGCATTTTATCACTATCTCCATATCTCCTATGTATGTCTAAGTGGTCACAGCGACAGTACTTCATGGACCTCAATGCATATGCACGGTTCAATGTATTTACAAACGAGGTGGTCGGCCGGTTTTGTATATATCTCATCTTATTTCGACTTAATACGTTACGCGTTGAGTAATTGAAACATCGTCTTTAAATATGCATGATCGGCTCAAAAGTATTTAGTTTCTTCATCGAATTTTAAAAAAGGCATGGTTGATTGATTAATAAAGTTTAGACAATACAATTATATTCTTTTAATAAGTATACACACAACAAAAATCGTTACAGGACTAGCTCACATGATATAAGTGTAAGTCTCCGAGGTAAGAGATGTTGGGTTTAATCCCAATCAAAGAGTAAACCAATGTTAAAGAGAGAAGCTTGAAAACTGCATAGTAAAAAGATAGTTTATGGGCTTACATACAGCTTTATACATCACAATTAATATAATAGGTACTTGTAGTTTAGTATGCCACCCAAGAAAAGCTCACAAATTCTTTATGGTTATCAAGAGGAAACTTTCACAAGATGTCACTATTTGCTTCCACACATACACTTTTAATGTAAACTTATTCTTTCATTATGTCATTAGAGAGGAAGGGGCACTTGTATAGGTAGGTTGTATGGCTTTGAAACCACGTGGTAACAACATTTCATCCCATATAGATAAGGTGCATGGCTTTATTCCATGGCAACATTTGCCACACAAATTGATTCATTATTGACAATTGAAGAATTAAATTGAATTAATAAAGTTCTAGGGTACTTATGGGTAGGTGTTGTCTGTAAGTTTATGGTTTGTGAGTAATTAAGGGTAAAAATGAGATGACGGTACATGATTGACCAATACATGAGTAATACCCATGAGTGCCCCTTTCACTCTTACAAAAAAGAGTTGTTTCCTTTACATTTAATGAACATGTGTAATATATGTTAACTATCAATAGCGTGGGAAATCTTCTTTCCTAATATTTTTCATGTGAACATATGACGATGTTAACTATAATTATAAAATAATATTTATTTTAAAAAAGTTAGATATTAATTTTAGTATTTTAGTATATTCCTATTTTATATGATTTTCATATCGAATATTTGGTGAGATTGATTTCTAATTTAGTGTGATGTTATAACCCGTTTAAGAGCTATCTTGGTTAGGAGAGACTCAAACCCGAATTCGAGTCAAATAAATGGGAAACTTCGATTTACAAATAAAACAATCTAGTGGCTTGAAAGAAAGTAAGGAAATGTTATGGTTCCATGTAAATGTTAGGCTTATTGGGTTCTGCAGATGATGTTTCTTTATGCTGCCAGCAGCCAAATGGACAACGCAAGGCTCAAACCAACTTGTCTATTTTATATTAGTTAAACATTAAAACATGTAACCGTGAGTAAGTGGGTTGGTCCTGGGTTAGGCTGGGTCGATTCACATAGGTCTGTACTGGCTGTAAACCTTTCCTAAGCGGGCTGGAAGACATCTACACGTACAATTTGTTTGGGCTGCAAAATCTTTACGTTTATACAAATGCTAGGTTTTTAATTTAATAGCTCTTTGCTAACCACTCAAAACAGAAATTTTCGAAATCTCAAACACCACTTTCAAGCGCACACATCAAAACATCGTATAGACAAACAGAGAGTAACCAACCATCAATGGGTTGACCCGTTCCCTTTCAAAAATATTCCTAAATCACCATTGAGCATAATTTTGTTTTTTTTAATTAAAAAGAACTAAGGTTGAATCTCACAATTAGATGCAAGTTGTTGAAAAGCCACTAATCTGTGGGATTGGATGTTACTCTTATAGCTTCAACATACTCAAAAGAATGTCACACCAGTTGCCATATTTATGCTGCAAATGTACAAACTCGATACCATACGGGCCAAACACACCAACATCAAGCCCTACAAAGAAACCATATTTCTTTAGACCAATTGATAACATTATGGATTATTTCTATTAATACAAAACTTTATACAACAATGGTTTCTGTTGCTTTTGTTCTTGAGTATGCATTTTCTCTATACACACGAAATTCAAAGTTGCTTTTGTTCTTGAGTATGCATTTTCTCTATACACACGAAATTCAAAGTAAAAAAAATCAAACTGTGACACAAATTACTTGAGGCTCGGGTTCCGCAATGGCTGCAACATCGGTTGCCTCGCCAAATAGCGAAGCGTCATCATAGCCTATATTGAAATATCAAACGACAAACCAACAATAACCTAAAGCACCTGCCATCGCTTTCAACCAAGGTGCGCTTATTTCAACAAAAACCCTTAATCAAGTGTAACATAGAAACCGAACTGAAAACCCCAAATGTGAAAATCATATGCTCATATCTGTCCGAGACGATAATCATAGCACAAATAAAAAAATCAAATCATTTTGTTAAACACCATCCAAACCATGAACACCAACAGATGATCCCAAGTGTGAAAATCACATGGTCACATCAGTTTCAGACGATCATCATAGTATCAAACGATCATCACATAGCACACAGAAAAACCAACTGACTTACATACACAACAAACAAAAAAGTCGGTCTAGGCATTTCAAGAACGAAACTTCACATTAACATAACACATGAAGCGTCCACATATGAATGTAAATTGTACAACATAAGAAGGCCGAAGTACAACAGTTTTATGCACAAATGTAAGGAACAATGTATATGAGCATCGATGTAGAAAACACAACTCACAGACTCAGAGACACATCATCACCGTCTTACCACCGCCTAGGGTTCCGAATCGGAACCATTTAGAACACATGGTGGCGACGATGATATGTGTCGGACGACGCCGGTGAATTGAATGCGTGAAGGATCGATTGACAGAAGGTGGACATAGAGGTGATGGTCACGCTCATCTAAAGATAGATGGACACATAGGTTACTGGGGTTTATGAGGTGTAAAAACATAAACACACGTGTAACGTTACGAAGAATAGAGTGAATGTATAACCATATAAGCTAGTGGTACAACACAGATGTTGTCTTTTAATATATATACTAATTAAATAGTAAAAGAAAAACCTTAATGAATAGGTTGATTATTGATTTCATACCAGCTATTAAGTGGACCTTAAACGACAAATGCACATATATGAACACGTTGGGTGTTTTTACGCGAATTAAGACTCAACTAAACAAGTCGTATCATTTACTGGTCATATACATGTAATTTACACAGTGGTGGACCGACCCAAAATAAATTTTTATCGGGGGCGTAAATATTTAGGTGTCGGTTGTTTTCCGCTTAACGGTAAGTAAACTTCGAGTCGGTTTGGATCATATAACAAAACTAATAAACCAAAATTAAATTTCAAATACATAACAAAACTTCATTAATCGTCATTAAATATATACTAGACGGGTGCCCGCGCGATGCAGCGGGAAACCCGAACTTTGGTAATCTCATTACAAGTTTACGTGTGTTCATTGTTTGGTTTGAAACCGTTAAAACCGGACATTGGTTTAATTTCATGATTGATTTTTTTCTTTAACTTTTGGCCAGCCGATTTCAATTTTCAACGGGGTGGTTTCGGTTTTCGACGACAAAAAAATGTTACTTAGAGTTTGGCTCACGGTGTAATTTAAAAACCATCAAAACCATACCGCAAACACCCATACGTAAAATGTTGTTTTTTAATTGAAAAAATATTACAATATGATACTCAAATTAAAGATAATAAAATGCTAGTTTTTATGGAGCAATCCGTTATAAAAAATATTAATATATAAAAAAGTTATGGCCATTTAAATTCCGTGGGGGGGAAGTTGGGTTAAAAGTGAAAACAAAAAGTGTATATAGGTAAAAGATTAAGGGTCAAAGTTATAATTAATGGTTAAATTTAAAAAAGGTGCTTAAAGTTAAATGAGCAAAATTGTAATTATGTTTAATGATTTGAAATTGCACGTGATATTTATCTTTTAAAAGACTATATTGTCATTTTCAACATGTTTTGTTGGGTTGTAAATTATGTATTAAATTTTGTATTTTACTTAAAAACAAATGTCTTAATTTGTCCATCTTTCACTCATTATATATAATATAGATAAATAATAGATATGCAGTATCCATACATTACTCTCTAATTTATATATTTTGAAACCTATTCATTACAATTTAACAAATGCAAATAAACAACTATTCTATAAACTATTAATTAACAAATAGATACTAATATAAGTTAAATATGTTTGCTTAAAATTGTAATTATTGAGATACATTTATAAAATGATTAAAGTGTTTATGATAATTGATGAAAATGGTTGGATGAAACGTCATGTGATTTGTTGTAGTTTTTTAAAGATACTTTTTTATATGAAATAATGTAAATGAATTGAAACTTTTAATGGGTAATTATATAAAGAGGCAATTTTATATAATAGTAACCAAGTTTTAAAAGAGTTTTAGTTAGGTCACTTAACTTTTAAAAAATGTTTCAATTAAATCACTCAACTTTCATATTTTATTAAATTAAATGTTTTAACATGTTTTTTTAGCGTTTTTCTTTTTTTGTTCACATAGGAAATATTTTTATCTT
The DNA here is from genome assembly GCF_021521415.1 of Bidens hawaiensis. Taxonomy (NCBI): domain Eukaryota; kingdom Viridiplantae; phylum Streptophyta; class Magnoliopsida; order Asterales; family Asteraceae; genus Bidens; species Bidens hawaiensis. The sequence continues at coordinate 43,317 of NW_027501917.1, read as the reverse complement.
TTTTTAATGTTGACGTTGAGTGGCGACGTGAATTTTATTTTTTATTTTTGAATTTTAAAAGCATTAATGTTTTTAATTTTTTTAAATATAACTACATATATTGCAAATTCCGACCAGCACGTCTTATCCTCTATTTCTTTCTTGACGCACAAAAAAATCGGTGAGACTCAATTTGAAGATTTAGTGACCCGATTAGAGAAAAATATGCATGCATGACCTAATTAGAACACTTTTGAAAGTTGGTTACTATTCTATGAAATATTCCGAAATATAAACTATAAGTGTTGTATTTAATAGAGTAACAAATGAATTAAGATATAACTAAAACCAAAATCAGATTATAGATACTAAAGTTAAGTTAGCATATGATAAATTAAATCTTATCTGGTGTAAAGTATTAACTATAAAACTAAGTGGAGTATGTGTGTATTTTTTTAATCTTTAGTGATAGTAAGAAAACTAATAAAAAACTGTCAGCAAAGTACATTAATACAGTATACTGTACAGTATTACTTAAAAAAACCTAAAAGTTATACGAGTAAAAACTATTTTCAACTTCTTTCTTCTTTATCTTCCACAACTCATTCTTCTTACATTAGTATAGTACACTGTACAGTATTACTTAAAAAAACCTAAAAGTTATACGAGTAAAAACTATTTTCAACTTCTTTCTTCTTCTTCTTCTTCTTCTTCACATGATTGTTGTAGAGCTCAAAGGTTTTGTTGAAAACTCCAAAATTTATAACTTTGTATTCTGACTATTCTCTTTTCACCAGGATCCTTTAGTAGTTCGCTAATGGGGAGGGGGGGGGGGGCAAAATTTCATGGCGGCGGTTAGAAAAAATTGCATATATACTTGAAGAAGTTTAAAGTTTAAGGTTGGCGGTTGCCCACTCTCGTTACACACTGGGTCCGCCTCTGAATTTACACATGTATAAGAAATAGCTTTTATCTAAAACACAGTTTTCTACAAGAATGCATATAACCAAAGAAAAACAATTGTTTTCAATCCTAAAATCTTAAAAACATGGTTAAATTAATATGCTAATTCAATTCTCCTAACACATACACAAGTGTGTTTGTATTTGTCCCTCTACAAAGTGAAACTCAAGTGTGAAGCGTACACCTATACGAAGGATATAGGACGTAGTATATGTATTCTAGGGCGATGCATATGCATTCGCTAAATTACAAGTGGTTTTAGACGCAACGCTATGATGACTCCAGCGTGAAGTGTTTGTCTACTTGCAAGAGTTGAGCAAATATGCACAGAAAATAATTGAAAAATTCAAATAACCAAACTACGATTAATCATAATTCAAATGGTACAAACCTTTTACCTTTGAATCATAGGCAGCAGATAACGATCGACATGTTCTGAATTTGGAGTGATGGAAACGGGATTTCCAGCAAACAACAGTAGACGTGTTGTTGATTTCTAATGGTTGCATTCCACACCCATTGGCCCCGATCCCATCCTCTCCCTAATTTATCTGTTAGTTTGTTTGGGTTGGGCTTTTAAAAATCATGTATTATCACTTATGAGTCTAAAAATAATATTGGAAATATATTTGCTATAATTTAGCCAAAATATATCTATAATAATATGTATAAACGAAGACATAAAAATCTGACATGTCGCGATGTGGTCGCTCCTCCTTTTTTGAAGTCACCAGATTTTCTTAATTTTTAAATGGAGGTTTCTCATGGATTTTACCCGAATTCATGGGTATGGGTCTTACAAAACCCAGATATTCTTTAAACGGGTTATAACATCTCATTAAATTAAAAATTATTCTCACCAAATTGTTGATGTAAAAATCCTATAAAATATGATATAATAAAAATTAATATCTTATTTATTTTAAAAAAGAAATATATATATATATATATATATATATATTATTTAAATTAAAAAACCAATTTGATGGTAAAAAAAATAAACGGGTCTTGGGTCTCATCAAACCATAAGTATATTATTAACTTTCATAAATATTATTTATAATAAAAAAACCAATTTTATAGTAAAAAAAATAAACGGGTCTTGGGTCTCATCAAAACCATATAACTTTTAAACCGAGTTATAACATCTCATTTATTTGTGAAACAATTTATCATCAAACCATAAGTATATTATTAACTTTTATACAATAAAAAAAATATAAATTCAAAAATTAAATAAACATTATAACAAACAACATAAAACAACCCACGTAATACGGGGGATAAAAACTAGTATGTTATATTCAGTGAGACCAAAAACATGGTGTCGGACCCCTCCAACTATTAAGCATTGCTAGTGTTCACCACTAGTCCACTAATGTAGATAAACTAGTTACACTCTTGTAAACATAAGGTTTGAATGTTTAATCTTCAATATCTCGTACCCCTAGTCATTTTCATATTGTGTTCCATAGTACACCTAGCTATGGTAACACTGACTCGAACAAAACTACCAAGGTGTTTTGGTTTGCAACTTCAAAGACGTGTATTTAATGACGCTAACATTTCCTTGGTTAGCGCTATTATAGTATTATACATTAAACTACCAAGGCGTTTTGGTTTGCCACTTCAAAGACGTGTATTTAATGACGCTAACATTTCATTGGCTACTGCTATTATGTATTCGAAATGTTCTGACGGGATGGTAAAAAATCTTATATCACCAAGTGTGAATACATGTAAGCAATTCACTATCAAGTATAACTTAATTGAAAACATGGAATACTAATTTCAACCAAACTTATAAGAAAACTAACATGATCCCATGAGTAGCCTGCTAACTAGTAGGACTAGGTAAGGATGTGTATGGGTGGGTTTTACGTTCAAATCAAACAAAAACCTAAACTCTACTTTTGAGTTTTTGAATACCATTTTGTTTTAGATTTTTGGTTTTCCCACTGAGTTTAGTTTTTTTTTTAATATTGTAATTTGAGCTTGAAATTTTTTTTAACAAAAAGACAGTTGTCAAAATTATAGTTAATAATTAATTGATAATTATTTTGGAATAAACAATTTGTTATATAATTTTATATATAACTTAATATTAAAAAATAAATACAAATATTTCTTAAATAAATAAAAGAAGTCGGATCTTCTGGTTTCTATGGTGTTCATTTAAAAAAACATATCCAAACCATAGGTTTTATATGGGTTCGGTGTTTTCGGATACCCTCCGAGCTCGAACATATCGACCACCTCAAGAGGAGAACCGAGAGGCCGAGAGCGAGGAATGCTGCACTCCCCTTGACGTTCCAAATTAGATATACTCAATGTATACTCGAGCACATACAATTTGATGAGCGCAATAAGCACCACTTGTTGTTACAAGGCAAACGGGAGTCTGAGTACGGTATTTAGAAGGGCTTTCTTTCGAATACTCTAGACCTGTGATATGCTACGAAAGAACCGTTAGTCTCAACGTAATAGGGGGCTTCCTGAATTTAGTCTTTGGCGTGAGAATCAGTGGGGTTTCTCTAATGGTAAGTTATCTTCGGTGGGCACTCCTCTTCCGGTCGGTACTCCCCTTCCAGGAAACGTCCCGTTCCAATCATCATCACCCCCATGGGTTATCACCGGTGGTTTTTTAGGAGCTAACGTGTTTTTTGTACGGAGGGTTTCTTAGTACATCCTCCGAAGGCGTGCTAGACATATTTCAGAAGTTTAAGAAAAAGGATGAAAAGGAAGTGAAAGTTGAGAAGTGATTTCATATTTGGGTATTTTGTTGAATTTTAAAAACAGTCTGTATAAAAAATAGTTGTTAAAAGTAGGTGTTATATAACTATATCATCAAACTGAAGATAACTATCCAATTTTAGTGTTTATCCAGGTTATTTTTGAGTTTGAAACAAAGATTTTAGATTTTATGATAACCACTAGGTTTTAAATCTGATTACTATATAAACTAAGGTATATTGTCGTTCATAATCTACTACACAAGTCACAATACTCTCTTACTTTCACGAATTCAAGATCTAGCTCAAGTGTTCTTCATGGTTTGACTTTCAAAAGCCAACCGGGTTTTTCAAGCTTAATTATTCTACTTCCTTATTCAATTCTCAAGTAAGTTTTAATTCTTGTTGTTAGTTATCAACCCATGAATGATTTCCCTCATCCATTTTTAATGGATTTGGGGTATTTCATATTCAATTGAATCAAATCCAATTAAGGGTTTATGTTATGAATTAAATTGGGGCTTTTCAACTAGATCATGAATTGACTCGAATTAGCTTATGTCTTTTCAATGTTTTATGTTTATAATTGTGTTTTGATCATGTTGGACCCGAAATTGAGTAATATCAACATTTGGGTCGGACACGAACTGAACACTCGCTTAAAAACAAACTTTCCATTTTTCGCTTAAAATCTAAGATTTGGATTAATTATTTAATTTATTATCCTTATTCTTATTTATTCATAATTTTAACCTCATGTTAGGGACTTTTCGTTGAGTTTTCCTTAACTTATAATTCTTGTGTAAGGCCCCGTTCCCGATGCCCTACATTAGCGTTCGATTAAATCATAAACATAGTTTTAAATATCTTAGTTAATTAAAACTTTCGCCAAATAATAAAAATCAACCATTCACTAAAAAACATTCAAATCTTTCTTTAGATGTCAGCCTCTTCAGATCATGCCATATGTCTCCCTTAAGACAGCTGCTTCAATCTATTTACCTGTGTGCGTACTAAAAGCCAGCTACGCTGAGCGAGTTCTAGTTAATCGGGCAACATACAATACATTCACATACTTACTTATACATATCCGAAGATACATATTACTTACTTAACATGTTTGTCTTTCTTTCCTACATACATAAGTATATACCATCTTTCTTTCTTTCATGCATTTATATTTTATCTTTCTTTACATACTTATACGTTTTAAAGAACATTACGTCCTACTTCCTCGAGTATTTATTGGGCCCGGTTCCCTTTATTCCTCAGATATTATTAGGGTCCGGTCCCTTCTTCCTCGAGTACTATTAGGGCTCGGTCCCCTTCTACCCCGGATATTATTAGGGTCATGTCCCTTCTTCCTCGAGTATTACTAGCACCTAGTTCCCTTCTTTCCATACAACCATACCATACCTTTCATTATATTTATTTTTACAAACTTTCATACATACTCTCAATATTTCATATAACATACTTATGTCATTCATGCATCATATATAAAACAATCCCATCTTCTAACGATCATCTTTCCAGGCGATACGTGCAATATCCGAAGATTGTTTACGTACCGACATGCATTCATTCATAACCTCAATAACTATCACATAAATCATATAAGGCATACACTTACCACTTAAGGCAAGTGTATTAACTAATCACATCGAGTATGCACATAACCCCGAAAACATAACAAGTAAAGGGGGCTAGAAACTCACCTGCAAGCGATTCTTTTCTGAATTTACGGTAACGCCCTTCTTGAGCTGTGTACGGTTAACTTTGTAATAATCTTAGTATCATCTAACTACTTCTAGCTATAACATACTTCTAAGTTATTGTAACCCCTAGCTATAGGGGTCCGGGGGCAGCGCCCTTGGTAGTAGGGTTCTAAGGGCGGTATGGAAGGCCCCGTTCCCAGTGCCTCACTTTGGACGTTGGATTTACTCATAAACACAATTCTAAATATCAGAGTTGATTAAAACTTTTCTCGGAATAATAAACTTCAATCATATATTACAAAATCATTCATATCTTGTCTTAACATCCTTTAAATTTGTCTTTCAAAATAAAACATAGTTAAATAAACCTCATAACAATTCCCTTGAGGTGCCAGTAACTTCGTTCAAATGCCATGTGTCCATAACAAGCGAGCTGCCTCAACCTATTCACCTGCGTGCATACTAAAAGTCAGCTACGCTGAGTGAGTTTTAGTTAATCAGGAAACATATATTACATTCACATGCTTACATAAATACGTATCCGAAGATACATACCTTCATCTTTTCTTACATACTTACATACATACGTACTTTCATTCTTTCTTTCATACTTACATACATACATACTTTCATTCATACATATACGTTTTAAAGAACATTCCGCCCTATAACCTTCGCAGATATTATTAGGGTATGTTCCCTTTTTAACCATACCTTCCATCCTTCCTATAACCATTCATACCTTTCTTTATATAATCATAATTTCGCACATACTCATTTCATTACGTACTTTCATACATACATATTTCATAGTAAGCATACTACACATTACTTTTACTGTCGATACGTGCAATATCCGAAGATCGTTCACGCAACGACAAGCATTCATTCATAACATTCATACATACTATCACATCAATCATTATAGCATACACTTACCATTTAAGGTAAGTGTGTTAACGTTCACATTGAGTATGCACACAACCCCGAAAACATAACATGGAAATGAGGCTAGAAACTCACCTGGGTTCTGCTTCTTTCGGGATTGATTGTAACACGTTTCTTCAGTTGGGCACGGCTAACTTTGTAATAATTATAAGTATCAATTAACTCCTCTAACTATATCATCTAATCAAATCATCATTCTAATCGAGTCACAATTCTAATCGAATGACAATCCTAATCGAACGATTATTCTAATCGAATGACAGGTCTAATCGAATGACCATTCTAATCGAATGACAGTTCTAATCGAATGGCATTATAATCGAATGGCAATCTAATCGAGTGACAGTTCTAATCGAATGGCTATTCGATTTGATTATTTGTTCATTCAATTCGAATACTCTTCTATACGAATACTTTTATTTTCGATTACTTTTCTATTCGATTAGAATACTCTTCTATTCGAATACGATTCTATTCGATTCGAATACTTTTCTATTGAATAAAGTTTCTTAAGGGCTCGATTCATATGGGGTTTCAATTCTTATCACTTTCCAACCTTTCCTTTCGACTCGTTTTACCTGTTTAAAATATAAAACGGGTTATGAGCCATAACGAGTTCTTTTTCGTCCCTTATATTGGACCAAACGTCATCCATATTTCCCGTTTCATTCCAAAATCTCGTTTATGTTCAAGTTTATATTTTCCTTGTATAATAAGGCCCGATTTACTATCCTACTAAGTTTTATGCAAAACCGACTTCCTTTACCCGTCCTTTTCACGATCCGAACACTACTCGCTTTACCCGAAACAAACCAACTAAGCCGTTTCCTATCAAGTTCATTACTTTATCAATAATCATGACCCGATCTATCATCCTACCAATTTTCATGCAAATCCATACACGAAAAGTAAACCTTTTAAACAAAAACGTACATTTGAGGTTTGTGACTGAAATTACTCGAATAGACCAAACAATATCAAACAAACTCGGAATTGAGTGATTCAAGCGGCCACGGAACCATCTCGCCCCGATCTACAAAAGATCTGCTCTCCATCGCTGGAAAACGCTGCTACAGTGGCCGGAGGAGCTGAACAGTCGCCAGAAATCTTCATTTTTTGAGCTTCTACGGTTTTGCTGATAACAACCAGACTTCCCGACGTCTGATTGAAGATCTGTTCAGTGGTAATCTTTATTTATATTCTATGAAAACTCAATTAAAATTTGAGACCGATCCGACGGTTAAATCTCCGGGAATCATCATGTATTTGTGGGCTATTTTTTCAAAAATGGGAAATGGGGAAGTGTGTCTTTTTGAAGGTGTAGGCTATGGTGTAGACATTGATGAAAATGGAAATGATTAGGGTTTAAGGGGTATTTATACGCCTTAAGCCCATGGACCTTAGGTCCATCTTTCCTTTTTAATCCATATTTAAAGCCTACTTGGCCTTCCATCTTTATTATTTTATTATTTCGTTTACTAACTCAAGTAAACTTTTCAATCATAATTAAATAATATATTAAAGATCTTTTTTAGAAATTTTGGGATGTTACACGGCAGCACCTAGCAGGGTCCAAGGGGCAGAGCCCCTTGCTGGGGTTAATTTTATTTTATTCATAATATGGATGAATAAGATGAATAAGTCAGCTTGGAAAAATTATATTTTCATTAATAAGTCTTTACTAAAAACCTCATCAAAAAACTGAAGTTCGGTCTTTCTTCCTAGATCAGTTCCCGTTTTAAACGTTACCTTTCCTTATTAATTTTTACTTATTCTTATCTTAACCATCATATAAGTCTGTATCTATCGCTTACGTACATATATGCGTTTATCTTTCGTTTATTTTGGAAAATCATATAAGCCCGTATAAGTTTAGGGCGTGTAAGTTATTCTGGTGCATAAGTACTTCTAGCGTATAAGTCACTATGGCTTATAAGTACTTCTAGCGTGTAAGTCACACATATACGGCATACATATACGTTACATATACATATACATATACGTTACATATACATATACGCTGCGCATACATACACGCTACATATACATACATCCTGATCATACATACACGTTACATAAACATACACGCTGATCCTACATACATGTTTATGCTTATACGCTGCTTATACTTATACGTTCTATACATGTTCATATGGCCTATTCACCTTATACGGTGCAAATACTAATGTGCTACTCTCACTTATACGACGTATATACTTATACGCCCATATAAGTCCAATTAAGCTTCTTTATTCGCGTTTTGGGGGGTTTTTCTTCGATTCCGGCACCGTCAGTCACCGTTAACCACCATGGTTGTCCGAGGTTTGATCGTTTATGACTTAGGTAGCTTTGGGGCGTCCAGATATGAGCTAAGGTGGCCCTTAAGATCGTTTTTCGTTGATTAAACACCCGTATTAAACTAGATCTAGATTCTAACGGATCATTCGGCATCCCATGGCTACGGTGTCGTGTTCTAATATGTTTGGTCAGCTGAGATAAATGATTTCTTACCTTCAGTTCGTCTTGGATCATTGAATAGAGTAGAGTAGAGTAGATGATGGAGATGGAAAGGATTTAGGGTTTAAGGGATATTTATACTCCCTAAGCCCATGGACCTTAGGCCCATCTTCATCTTAAGTCCACCATCCTTTCATCCATATTATATTATTATTCTAATAACTTAAGTCCACCATCCTTTCATCCATATGATATTGTGTTAGTGGCGGAGACTAAAGAAACCTTGAACGAAAGGCTAGAGGAGTGGCGTGTAGCTTTAGAGGATAAAGGTTTAAGAATTAGTCGCTCTAAGACAGAGTACCTTTGTTGTGACTTCAGTGGTGCTGGCGATAGCGAGGATGTAGGTTCCCTGGACGGATCACACGAGATATCCCGATATAAACAGGTGCGGAATCCCTGTGTAGATCGTTACGGACGTAGAACACAAACACACGAACACACGAATACGATACGAACAAACACACGTTATATTAATAACTCAACACGTGATATAATCACAGTTACAGACTCTCGACCTCACGTCACTTGACTCACGAACAATAACTGACTTACACGAACAACTTGAACTTCTACTAAACAATAAGCCGTAACCTATATAAATACACGACAACTTCGCCTCAGGTGAAGTTGTCCATAACTTCGCTTGGTTAACAAGTTCGCCTAAGCGAACTTGTCAACAACTTCGCTTGGTTAACAAGTTCGCCTAAGCGAACTTGTCAACAACTTCGCTTTAAACAAACAAATACATAAACAATATTACATACTCGATTACAGACATTAGACATATGAACTACTGACATTTATGCACCAACAGACTCCCCCTTGCCAGTAGCTTCATATCTTGATCTTTCAGCTCTTGTCTCGTAATCCTGTAACTTCAAGCGTGCACTCCTTGATATTTCCTTGCTTCATCCTTCCAAGCAGGAATATAAAAGATCTTTTTCTCGTTAAGCATCTTCAGATCAGCTTGCGATAAGTTAACAAGATGCATCGGATCGTAAACTCTAAGGATCTCTTGTTCATCCTCATCTTCCATCACTGCCTCCGCTGTCTCACAATCAACGAACCACCACTTTAGGTCTTTGAGAACATCCTTGGGCATAAGCTTCATCGGTACTTCTTTAAGGCACCGGATTGGTTTATACTTCATAACCATCCAAGGCTTTCCATCAGCTCTCAAACCTCTATCCTTGTCTTCAACAAGTTTCCCTTTCTGTGGTTTCAACAGCTCAAACTTCTTTTCCTTTATGCTCTCTTTCCATACGATTTTCCCTATGACTCTAGCCATATTATCATCACTTCGATTGATCAACCCCAATCTGGCTAAGTCTTTAACCTCACATTCAGGCAGTGTGTTTAACGATCTCAACATTCTTCTAAGGTACTGAACTCCATCATATCGTTTAATCACGAAGAGCCGCAACTGCTCATCATAAATCCAGCATATAATCCCTTTCTTTGCTTCAGCATAGCCCTTAATATTGTAACTCTTTTTGAACATGGTAGGGACTGCCGGTTTCTTCGTTTTGACGAACCATTGAGCGTATCCTTCCTTCCACCTCGGCTGCTCTTCCCATTCAGTATCTTCAACTGCCGTCTGATCACCCATATCGGCCTTCTCAACCTCTGGAATGTCATGTTCGACATTTTCCTCTACTATCTCTCCTTCCTCAATCTCATTCTCAATCTCAATCTGCTCACCGATCTTCTCAATCACATCACTCGGCAGCACATCCTCATCAAACAATATATCATCGCTGAACATATCATCATCTAGTTCTTTCAACGCATCAATCACGTCATCACCTATATTCTCATCATCAACCAACACCACATCATCACCACCAGAACCACCAGCCGCGTCGGCAGACTCCCCCTGAGCTGTGGAAGTACCAAGAGCTAGAGTAGTTCTTGGCAACTCACCACCTGCATCTTTCGATGCATTGGGATCATCGTCTTTGTCATTCCTTCTTTTCGTCCTTAGCTCATCGCCTTTACAGCTCATCTCCCCCTGAGATGCCAAGAACTCCTTCAAGGCATCTATAATTTTCCCATGCTCAACCAGGAGGGATGACTGTAGTTGATTTGCTTCTACTAGGCGTTGAATAGTCTTAGATTGCTCTGCCACGATCCGCTCTAGTGAAGCTATTCTCTCTGAGTCTGAAGTAGGCGTAGGCGAGACATCAGAAGCAGGCGTAACCGCAGGTGGTACCATACCTGATAACCCTGCAGTAGTGACGACCGTTGACTCTACAAATCGTGCAGCAACCACCGACTGAGTAAGCGTTGGAGGTGGTAGAGACACAATTTCCGGAGTCGACATCTGGATAGTAGTGGTAGATGGAATGCCAGCAGATGATGTAGCCACCACGAGAACATCCGCAGCGCTTGTAACCTGTACAGAAGTAGGAACGATAGACATACCAGACAGTGCGGCCGGAGCGAAACGTACCCTTCTTGAAGTCTCTTCAGCTCCCATACCAGCACCTGTCCTTTCCCGTCTTGATCGTCTTATCAGCTTATGTATATCTTCTTCCTCTTCTGACTCATCATCATCCTCCGTTCTCTTTCTCTTCCCAAATGTTCTCTCTCGAGACACCATCAACCGTCTCCCCTCATTCATGATCTCATCCAAATCTGAGTCAGCCATCGACGTTGCTGCTCTAGTAACACTCACACCCGAACCCTGTGCAGCAGAGACCTGCACCTCTTCCAGCGGATCAACTCGGTCCATATCAAAGTAATCTTGACCACCAAATACTTCATCAAGATCAATATTCTCCTCAGCCGTCACAACAGGCACAACAGATGCAGCTTGAGTTGCTCTTGCCTGTCGCGGTTGAGGATCTCTGAACTCGTCCCCACCAGCAGGAACATACTCTGGGTTGAATAAAAACCCAAACAGTGGAGTATGCCTTGGACGCAGCTCAGGCTTGCTCCTCGCACTCGAAGTGCGGCATTGAGCGAAGATACGCTTGCTCACAGATTCCACGTATCTGATCGGTCGTCTCTGAGGTAGATTCGGAGCCACATGGTTCAATATCATCTGGATGAAACGTGGATACATAATGAACCGCTCACGAGCCATCGCCCTCCTCTGTCTGTCAATCTCGTAAAAGACCATCTGACTAAAACTATAGCGTTTATTGTAAGTCAGTGCAGTCATTGCGGACTGCATGGTCGCACCCATACCGTCAGTGCCCGCCTTCCTTCCTGACATGCAAACTATCATGACGTGCATAAGGAAGCGCCACTGATCAAGTAGAAAACCCTTCCGTCTCTGTGTATCGCCTAATGGACCAGAATAGCCCATTCGGAGAAACGCTCCATCACGAAACGAAGCCACAAACTCAGTTGGGTCGTCCCTCGTCTCTTCTCCAAACCGTAACGACACCCGAATCTGTTCAGAATTGAACTGAACCTGTTGACTGTTCACAGTCGCTCGCATGACCGGGGGCTCAACACGACAATCGTATTCTACCGTCTGCCAGAAATCCTCGATATTCGGTAAGGATATCGGCAGAGTCGTCGTGATAGCATGAAAAATCCTCGAGCGTATGAGGAAAGTAATAATCTCGCGGTAATCCTCAACGCCGCTCGCTTCCGGGTCAAGGGTGATGTACATATTGTGACCCGGGAAAAATTGCCGTTGGTTATCACCATCGTCTCCTCCTGCACCTCCAGCACCAGTTACTGCAGCCATATCTGCAACAAACGAACCAAGTTAGATAAACGTAAAGACATAGCGCAAGTTCGCTTTGTTACCATGAGCGAAGTTGTGATAATCTGTATAGGCGAAGTTAAAGTTGAGGCGAAGTTGGGAACAACTTCGCTTCATCTTTAAGTTCGTCTAATAATTTTAAAATTTTAACAGGTCCAGGCGAAGTTAATGACAACTTCGCCTCACCACAACATCGCCTCAGGCAAAGTTAATGACAACATCGCCTCAGGCGAAGATAAGCCTCAGGCGAAGTTACGGATAACTTCGCCTAAACCTTAAGTTCGCCTGAATCTGAATCGGCGACAGTAAGGATTATGGAACAACGTGCAGTTGATGATTTCGTGATTAAGGAATCCGGAAAACATGATGTTAAGGTTATCTAGACGATCAAAGTGGTTCTTAACACGTAAAAACAAGTTTTTGAAAATCGGTTGAATGGCCGACGATTCGAGGTTAATAATCGGGTCGAAACGACCTAAAATTAATGCCCTTGTACATTGATGATATGATATAATTGCATCTCGAACCTTGAATCGGTATGAAATCTGGGAAAAAAATAACTCGGAATCGGAATAAACACAAGTTCGCCGGAAAATTTTGGATAAGTTCGCCGGAAAAGATGAGTGAATAAGTTCGCTGATTTTGAATAATGAACACTGTTGACCTTTAAAATCCTTTATATAGGGGCGGAGTTATACAGGCGAAGTTACGGATAACTTCGCCTAGGCGAAGTTATTCACAACTTCGCCTGTTTAACAACATCGCTTATATTTACAAAATCGAACCTTATAATTTGAACATTTTTCAATTAACTCTTTAAAACTTCCCTTTAAGAAATAAATGACATGATCAATTCTAAGTAACCAGTTAAAAAATCATAAAACTATCTAAGTACAAAAACTTTAAAAATTTAAAGTATAAGGGATCAAATTTCAGTCTAGTTAGGGACTACCACGTTTTAGAAAAGATCCGAACAGGAATCTTACTAACTACGTGACTGTCACATAGATCCGTGTTTAGCTGTATTATGACATATAGAGACAGGTTGTAAGCAGGTATAACTTAAAGTGGTTTTCATCGTGTCTGTGATACGAGTTAGGTTCGATTAAGCCTCAAAATTTAAGTGGGCAATAACTAAGAGATTTTGATGCCTCCTATCTATTCTCAAAGCGTATTTGGCTTTCCCCAAGTCACCCCGAATTGACTTCGACCCATAGTGTCTGATTAAACTTGTAAGTATTCTTGATCTGCTTCCCGTTCTTCTCTCTTACTCAATGATTGTGAAGTCTTGATTTTGTCATTTCTAATATGTTTCAATAACTCACATTTTTTTTTTTTTATGATAAACATTACATAGACTTCAGAGTAGTAACCAACTGCAAGTCCCGAATCTGGATCACTGCAGTGTCTTGAAACGCTATCTTCACGGGAATCAGAACACTTACGGGCTCGTGTATGACTGGGTAATCGCTTTTCTGCCTATCATTCGGAAAGATATATATGAAGACATGCAAAACTCGTAAGGAGTTTCCACCTAAAATCAAGTAGTTTTAGTTTGTATCACATCTACTTTTACGCACCATAAAAAAGTTACCATGACATACAATGACTGTTCTAAAGCCTTTTAAGCCTAATAACTTCACTAGTTAAGAACACAGAATCAGTATAACTATCATTTTCCAAGGTTGGATCAATTTTCTGTTAAACATAGCAAATGAACTTCTTACGAAGTAGTAGACTTGAAAAGTAATTTCATTTCCCATTTTTTTTTTAAAATTTAACATTAATCGCCCCGACCAAAACAAAGTCTTCAGGTAAACGGCTATCCCGAAGATCCAATGGATCAGCTGGACCGACCACATATTAGTATGTGTCCTTATAACTAAGTATGATCGACTAACTTTTCAGCGAAAGAATGAAAACTCATCATAAACCGCCCCGGTCACTGTCAGTCATCTGGTTAATGGCTATCCTTATATTCTACAAGTAGAAATGAGGACAAAACATATCCTAAGACATGTCCTTCAAAATGAGGACCAAAAACGGTACGTTAAAAGACTTGAAGAGTTTAACATAGTTGAAAAACTCAGCAGGTCCGTTGCTTGGTTTTGGCCAGTTGGTAACTTGTGATGTCGGTGTTACACACCACCTCAACCTTGCTGGTCGATATATTGAAGACACGTCTGTTAGGAGTCCCAACAACAGAATCGACTAAGATTCCTTCATCGGCTACTTCACCAAATTTAGAATTTGTCTTCAAAATCGAACAAGGGGACCCGAATGGTTCAAGACCACTCAAATTGGGCTTTCTCCCATGCATAAGCTCGTAACACGTTTTATTAAGCCTCTTAACCGTTAAGACTCTGTTCAGGACATAACAGGCTGTAGCAACAGCTTCAGCCCAGAACACCACAGGAAGCCTCGAGTCAGCCAGCATTGTTCTGGCTCCTTCTATTAACGTTCTATTCTTCCTTTCAGCCACTCCATTCTGTTGCGGTGTATACGGAGCGCTGTATTGGTGTTCAATCCCTCTCTGAAGGCAGAAGATCTCCATCTCAAAATTCTTGAACTCCGTTCCATTGTCACTCCTGATGAACTTAACTGTTTTACCCATGACGTTCTCAACTTTGGTAATCAAATTCTTCACCATTTGAGCCATCTCATCTTTCGATTTCAGAAAATATACCCACGAATATCGCGAGTAGTCATCAGTGATCACCAAGCAGTAAAAAGTACCTCCTAGACTTTTTGCATATACGGGACCGAAGAGATCCATGTGAAGCAATTCTAGAGTACTGGCAATAGAGTTGACCTTCTTGGTGAGATGGGATTTCTTGTGTTGCTTTCCCTTCTTGCATGCTATACATTTGTCTTCAAAGTTAAAACTTTTCAAGGGAACGCCCATCACAAGTCCATTCCTGACAATGTGGTTCATCTTCCGAAGATGAATGTGCCCCATCCTCCTGTGCCACAGGTCGGATTCCGATTCGCTTGCTTTCGTCATTAAACATGATTCTTCCGTGGCCATTTCAGTAGACCTCATATCCATCACATAAGTATTTGTATCACGTGAAGCTTTCATCACTATCCACTCGTCTGGTATCTGAAAACCAGGCTTCAACACGATCGCCTCATTCTTCGTGAAATGAACAGTGTACTCCTTATCACAAATCTGCGACACACTCAGCAGATTGTGCTTCAACTCTTCTACAAAGTTCACATTCTCAAGAGTCATTTTTCCATTGGACACCGTTCCTCTTCCAGTAATTTTGCCTCCACTTTCACCGGCAAAGCTTACTCTCCCTCCTTGAACAGGTTTCAAATCGTGTAACAAATATTTGTTACCCGTCATGTGCCGGGAACAGCCGCTATCTACAACCCAAAGATTGTTGGCAGCCCTGTTCAACTGTTCCTGCACAATAAAGCAAAAGATTAGAATTTAAGGACCCAAGACCAATTGGTCTTGGATCTATACATCCCGAACTTTGGCTTTTCACAGTTAGTATTCGCAAAATTTCTGTAAGCCCTATTAGGAAACCACCTTGGAGATTGAGTCTGGGACCTTCCAAACCTAAGTGAATTGAAAGAATTATATCTTGTGGTTTGGTTATTTGCATTGTAAAACTGAGGTTTGTTTCTGTGAAAACCTGAATTAGTTACATTTCGAAATTTTGAATGGTTTTCATTTTTAATAGTATTAGTCTTATTCTCAGTTTTATTAGGCCTCACACCTCTGAATCGTGGCTTCAGAGGGCAATCTGCAACAAGATGTCCTAATTTATTACACCTAAAACAACACCTATGCTCCACTTTCTTTTCAAAGGTTGTTTTGAATCTCGAGGCTGTGTTACCGGCCGTTCGTTTCACATAAGGTGGGACGTACGGGTTTAGTGGAGTACTTTTCTTATTAGTTTTATCTTTTTCTCCACCATTGGGTAACACATTCTCCTCTTTTGTCTTACCTGATTCGGACGACTTCTCCGAATCTGATGAGACTGGACTTGCAACAGAAATTTTCACACTTGAAACAGGCGAACTTGTTTCGCCTTTACTAACAATTGGTTCTTTACTCGAAACCTTGATTGGAACTGTCTGAGGAACTTCAAAATCAACAGATTTCTGAACACTAGGGTTATAAGTATAATTGTGGTTATAAGGTGGTTGAACCTCGTGATAACCAATTCCTCCCCTCTTCGCAGAGGTACCTTGATCACTAACAAGGTGATCAAGAATAGCTGAGGAATTTCTGAACTGCTCAAGTTTTCGGTTCAGTTCCACCACTTTCACCTGGTGGTCAGCAATCTGTTTTTCTCGTTCAGCAATAAGTTTGGTCTTTTCTTCCAAAACCTCATAACTTAGATCTATCACTTCAATTTTTTCAGCAAGTTTTGTTTTTAAGCTTTTAACATCTTTTTCACACGCTTTTATTTTAATTTTGTAACTGTTCTCTCTTGCTTTCATAAAGTGATGATCTTCTTTAAGAGTTTTAAATTCAGCATCTAAACGAACATACTGATCAGTTATGGTAGCAAGTTGCTCAGACAAGTTCTCACATTTAGTACATATAGGTTTAGAACATACCTCGGAGGACTGGTCCTTGAGATCTGCCATGAAAGCTTTTTCCTCTCCAGTAGCTTTCACTTCTCCGGTGACCTTCTCACATTCTTCATTCTCAACCTTAGCCATATTTGCCTGCTCAAAAGTTTCATTCGAATGCAGGTTCCAGTTGTATTCACCTGCTTCTCTAGACATCATGGCACTAAATCTTTACTACTCCCATTGTACTGTGCAGACCTGCCTTGACCACGTTCAACTCTCTCGTTTCTGCACTCTTTAGCAAAGTGGCCGTTTTGTTGACAGTTATAGCACCTCACCTTAGTATTGTCGAACCCAGGCCTGCCACCAACAAACTTTCTCCCTGTCTTCCTCATAAACCTCTTCACCTTCCTCACAATCATGGCCATCTGCCATTGTAGATCCATCTCTTCCATATCATCAGCATCTATTTGGTCATAGTCTTCATCCAGCATCGCTGGATCAACAACCTTCCCTTGGATATAGTTCTCATATGAAGCAATAAACGAAGCATAGAGGCCAAACTGCTCTTCAGCAGATTTGACGCTCATTGGCATCTTAGAGTAGTTATTGCTTGAAGAACTTGAAGAGCCACTACTCTGGCTTGCTGTCTGTTTAGTACCACTTGATCCACCGGCTACAAAGCAAACATCCCCATTTGAGTTTACTGACACATGCCCCTCCTGTGAAGACTTGGCACCCGACTCGCCCTTCGTGTAGTAGGCGGCAGAATTAGTCTTTGAACTTGAATTGGAGTTTACTTTAGCACCGTACATGCCTGGATCTTGAACCTGATCCATAGATGTTTCTTTTCTTACCATATTAAGCTCAAAAGTTCTGAGCTTGTTGATAGTGGTTTCAAGATCATAAGTAGGGAAGTCCTTGTCTTCCCTCATCAGTACAGTATACATCTCCCATTTTGGTGGGAGGGCATCGAGAAGCTTCTCAACTATTTCTTCTTCTCGGTAGGAAATAGAATAGTTGCTCAGCTCAGTCATTAGATGATAATATCAGGTGATAATATCATCTAGAGATTCGTTCTTCAAAAATTTGAAGACGGAAAACTGAGTTTTGAGCAATTTGATTTTTGAAGCTCGAATTCCTACATTCCCTTCAAATCTGTTCTCAAGAGCTTCCCAAAGCTCTCTAGCTGATGTGTATTTTCTGAATGTATGGAGGATCTCCTGTGGAAGAGCCATTGTGATTGCAGCATGGGCCTTGCTCTCGGCCTCATACATCTTCTTCTCTTCCCCTTCCATCTTACTGTACTTTTTGATCTGGTCCCTACCTTCGTACTCCATTACAGGTGGAATATAGCCATCTTGGATGCACACCCACATTTTCGCATCCTGGTACTTTACATATTGGATGAACCGATCCTTCCATGCGACAAAATCGGTTCCCTTCAGCAGCCTTGGGGCCTTTGTAGCTGACCCCGCTTCAACTTCCATCTTTACAAGCTCCGAGATGTTGATCGACGACATCCTTCTTGAAGAGAAGAAACCTGAAAAATAATTTTTTTTTTATTTAATAAAGTACTGTAGGCGAAGTTATTCTAGTTAAGAATAACTTCGCTTAAGTAATAAATTCGCTGGATCTTTCTTAAATTCGCGTGACTGGGCGAAGTTGAGAATAACTTCGCTTAGGGTGAGCGAACTTAGGAAGTAGGCGAACTTGAAGAGAACTTCGCTGAGTTAGGCGAACTTGAAAAAGTAGGCGAAGTTATGAATAACTTCGCCTCTCCTTATATCTTCGCCGAAACCCTACGTATCCTGACGGCAACTTCGCCTGATGAACAACAACTTCGCCTGACGAACAACACAGTTTCTGCAGATCTGTAAAACGGATTTTAACGAGGTTTTTGACGGTTTAAAGGCTTGAACACACTGGTAGGAGGTTAGAATGAGCAAAAACACCGAAAACACGTCCCGCGAAAAGTCGAAACGGGACGAATTCTACACCCGTGTGAATATCCCGAACCACACAATCGAGCAAAAGCTCTGATACCAATTGTAGGTTCCCTGGACGGATCACACGAGATATCCCGATATACACAGGTGCGGAATCCCTGTGTAGATCGTTACGGACGTAGAACACAAACACACGAACACACGAATACGATACGAACAAACACACGTTATATTAATAACTCAACACGTGATATAATCACAGTTACAGACTCTCGACCTCACGTCACTTGACTCACGAACAATAACTGACTTACACGAACAACTTGAACTTCTACTAAACAATAAGCCGTAACCTATATAAATACACGACAACTTCGCCTCAGGTGAAGTTGTCCATAACTTCTCTTGGTTAACAAGTTCGCCTAAGCGAACTTGTCAACAACTTTGCTTGGTTAACAAGTTCGCCTAAGCGAACTTGTCAACAACTTCGCTTTAAACAAACAAATACATAAAAAATATTACAGACTCGATTACAGACATTAGACATATGAACTACTGACATTTATGCACCAACAGAGGACACCCAGATCACTATTGAGGACCAGGTGGTTCCGCAGATAACGAAGTTTAAATATTTAGGATCGTTTGTCCAAAGCAATGGAGAGATAGACAGTGACATAACCCAACGCATACAAGCTGGCTGGTGTAGGTGGAAAGCAGCCACTGGGGTTTTATGCGACAAGCGGTTCCCGTCTAAATTAAAGGGGAAATTTTATAGAGTCGCAGTTAGACCTGCAATGTTGTATGGAACAGACTGTTGGGCCATCAAGAAGACACAGGGGCGCAAGATGGAGGTAGCATAGATGAGGATGCTGAGGTGGATGTGAAGACACACTAGATTAGATAGGATTAGAAATGAGGTCTTTAGGGAAAGGTTAGGAGTAGTTAGCATATCAGAGAAAATAAAGGAAGGGAGATTGAGATGGTTTGGGCATGTGAAAAGGAGACCAACAACAACGCCAGTTAGAGTAGTGGAAACCTGCATTATGGAAGGAAAGAGGAGTAAAGGAAGGCCTAAATTGACTTGGGATGAAAGAATTAGACATGACTTGACAGAGTTGCACCTCTCTGAGGATATGGTCCAGGATAGAGATTCGTGGAGACGTAGGATTAAGGTTAGCGACTTTCTAGGGGATGGTACCTAGTTAGCTTAGCTTTGTATTTTAGGCTCTAGTTTGGCTAGCTTGACTCCTTGTTGTTTATGTATTTTTTTGTTTGATGTTGTCTTGTGATTCTTATGCCCAAATCTTATTGGTTACAGATTCCTTGCTATTTTTGGAAGTTTGCTATTCTATGTATTGCTAAGTGTCTTTGCTTGTAGGATGTATGTTTACTCTGTTTACCTGTATGTAGCTTTATGAGCCGGGGGTCTCTCTGGAAGCAGCCTCTCTATTCTCACGGATAGAGGAAAGACTTGCCTACATCCACCCTCCCCTGACCCTATCGATAGCGTGCTATGCGGTGGGATATACAGGGCTTGATTGATTGATTGATTAATTCTAATAACTTAAATTAATTCTTCCGGCGGAAATAATATATTAAGATTATTCATAGAAGTTTCGGGATGTTACATCTTGTTTTTTAGTACATATATCTCCATTTTCCTACTTTCATGGTGATTAATTCACACACGTTTTCATATTTTATTTTTAGGGGTATCATGCGTACTATACATATCAAAGTTAATTTATTTACATCTATACCTCATTAACCACAATTTGAGTTTATGTGTTTATGGATTTATTGATCATTGATGGCAAGCTATATGGTTATGTGTTTAATTTTATCGTTTGATGATTAGGCCACCTCATTTAGTATGCATACATTACCCTGTTAAGCTGGCTTTGTGCTATACCAAAAAGGGTCCACATCTATTTTATTTGGTAATTGTTATATATCATTAATGTTGTAATTATTCATATTCGTATACGAATTGCTTTGGTTTACAATATAATAATATATCTAAACATGTGTATTGCTCAGTAAACTTTATGTTGATTAGACTCTATTTTTACGCGTGCTACATGTTTGCTAGTTGAAGAATTGGATATTGAAAAGATATTTAGGTTTACTCTAGGTTATTAAATAAACAGCTATTTTTAATGATGTATTGTTTATTTTGTTTGTATTCTGATGTACTTCGATTTATAAAATAAATTAATTAGTTATTGTCATTATTACTTATATTGTCTTGTTAGCTACTGTGTAATCAATTGCGCCCTAAAATATTTCGTCGTAGGCTGCGGTGTGATAGACTGGTATCAAAGCTTAATGCTGTAAGATACATTGTTAGACGTAATGACCTAGTAGTATGCTTAGGGTCCCATACGTGCTTATGTGTTTACCTTAATTGTTTATATTTGATTATTCGTAATTTGCTTTCATTATTAATTATTTATTTTATATAATTGATGTACACACACACACCCCCCCCCATAGACACATTACTCTGAGGCTATGCATCATTCTCATAACTGTTTTCGAAACCCTAGTTAATATTTATTTTTGGGAAATTCCTTTAGAATTCTTTCGATTTTTTTATTTTCCATTCATCCTTAAAGTATGGGAAGGTGTGATGGGATTTCGTTGTAATTGAAAGGGGGGAGAATACTATAATTCAGACCTTACAAAATGATTATGAGAATCTAAGGAAATATTATATTCCTTTCCTGGGGGTTTAAATCCGAACATATTATTTGAACTTGTAGGCCAAAGCAAAAATGTGTCACGTACTTCTAAGCTTTAGGTAGTATACTGGTTATCTTGAACGAAGATAGCTACATTCCTCGTTTATAACCGAATTCACGGTGAAACGTGGCTAAACTCAGTTTTCTCATTATTATTTTGTTGAATGAACGCGTGAAGTATGGGGTGATTTCGAAAATAATTCGATTGTTCACTTCAACTCTCTCATCTAAATTTTTGATTGTTTTGATGAAGATCCATGATGGTTCATGGAAAAATCAACACCCAAATCTTGATTTTATTTAAATTTCGATTGTTTGTTTAGAAAAACATGGTTGTCTTGAAAAATCTAATAATTTATTTTCAATAATGTTAAATTTTATTTGTGGACTGAAACATGAAATCCATGGTGGTTCATGAATGTTTCAGTTATCATATATAATTTTAAATTTAAAAACTTTTATCATATTTTATTTAAGAATGTTTTAAATCTTCAAACCTTAACCTTAATCACAACCACAATCTCAAAACAATGACCAAAATTGAATTATTATAATATTTTAATAAGTTTTCATAACAACCTCTTGAATTTTGTAACATCCCGAAATTCTATGAATAATATCAAAATATTATTTAAGTTAAGAGAATTAATTTGAGTTAGTAGAATAATAATAATAATAATAATAAAAATAATATAATAATAATGATAAAATGATGGTAGCCTAAAATAGATGGAATTAGATCATGGGCTTAAGATGAAAATTGTAACACCCTCAAAATCCACTAACGGAGTTTTACCGTCAGAAGGTGTGAACTAACAGGGTCGGAATCATTAGTTATAATCAAACACCATATTTAAAGTTTTCAAAACCAACAAGACATCAAGTCTTAAATGAAATGCGGAAGCGTAAATTGTAAAGCAAAAAGTTGCGCCACACCGGACGACTTAAAAACCCAAGTTATCAAGATAAAAATTAAAAAAAGTTTTTAAAGAAATGGTGTTTAGCGAATGCATGTCCTATACCGCGCTCCCGTCTCGGCTACCTGAGAATAACATACTAAAAGTGTCAACACAGGGTTGGCGAGTTCACAAGTTTATACAAATAAAGAGTTTGCGTTTTAGCGTTACCAGATAATGTTAAGTCAATTATATATCAATAGGTAGCTAATCTATCAAGCATGCATTACTAAGTGTTCGACACCAAAGTTGACTGTTTAACGTTTGCCTTGCCACTATGTCAACCACGGCCATGGTAATGTGTTAGCCAAGATTACACCCACTCGATCTACAGTCGAGTTTAGAATTGAGTGGGGTTTGTCAAACCCAATATTACTACTCAAAGGTGACTCGCTATTATCCAAATATTAACCAGTTCGATGTTCAGAAGGACTTTAGTTGGTTTGTTTTCCACTTAGTCCTACAAGTGATATATAAATAATAACAAAATCTAAAGCGTGGAGTATGTTATCTCCCCCTAATAAAAGCGTTAAAAAGAGTAAAAGGGGCCGTAAAACTCATTGTTTGCGAAGATAACAAAAAGATCCGAGAACGGTGTGCGTCACAGAAAATCCTCACTAGTGCTCTAAAAACAAAACGAGATTTTCTAAGTATTTGAATTACGAGTGAGTCCCTAGACTCGACACATAAAACTTATGCATGAGATGCGTTTCTGTTTCGTTTGTGAAATAAGTAAGACTCGAAAAACACGTTAGTTACATGTGTGAACAAGTATTAAGTATTAAGTGTTACCATTATACATTACTAGCAACTATCCCGCACAAGGGCAATTAAGTCAAAACATAGCAAACATCGATCAACAATACACTTTTCATGTTAATTCAAATAGTTCAGCAGCTAATTTATCCAGGCAGATTTTTACTCGACAAGATTACTCTATTTAGTAAATAATAATATATAAAATAAATCACCAAAAATCATAACAGAAGCACACGTGAGTTTGGTTTCTAAAAATATTTTTATTATATTTTTACCACATACGGTTTTCTCACAATGATCAAACAACTCAGTAAACACACAACAATCATTATCATGCGCACCATAATGTTATTTGTTATTCCCATTACATGGTAAATCAAATTAGTACCAAACAAATTGGGTCATATTCCTAATTCAAATTTTTAACTTCCAAAAGTGGAATCAACTCAATTGGTCTTGTCGTTTATGAGATATATTAATTACAAAACAGCCTACCAACAGACTTCCCGAATCAGACTTGCGCAACAGATTTGTAAAATAATAAAAACTAACTTTTATACGTCCAAAAATTAAAAATCAGACATTTTTAGAAACTAGACTCGATCTACGACATCATAGAATAAATAATAACGTCCAAATACAACATTAACATCGAGTTACAGTCATTTAAACACGAATTCAAGAATTTGTTCAGTATCTATTTTTATCAAAACTCAACATATTATTAACCTATGAACTAGAAATCGTGCATGTAACTCTAGAATATCAATAAACAACATATTTAGCATATAAGGTTTATGATTATCATGTTTAAGGATGTGCATAATCAAATAGAATAGGTTAAAGTGTGTGTTTGAT
This sequence comes from Bidens hawaiensis, assembly GCF_021521415.1. Classification (NCBI taxonomy): domain Eukaryota; kingdom Viridiplantae; phylum Streptophyta; class Magnoliopsida; order Asterales; family Asteraceae; genus Bidens; species Bidens hawaiensis. The sequence goes on along the minus strand of NW_027501917.1, from coordinate 18,934 downwards.
TATCTGGTATGGGCCAACGTATCGTGGGTTGAGTTTGTTTTCGCTTTCCAAAGCGAACTACACCTTTCCAAGGTGAAACTTTTAGCAAAACATTGTCATCCACTTAGAATTCTAGAGGTTTTCGGCGCTTGTCGGCATAACTCTTTTGGCGATCTCGGGCCGCAGCTATGAGATTTCGGATTTGAACAATCTTTTTTGAGGTTTCGAGCACTAGTTCGGGACCAGTGATTTGGCTATCACCCACTTCTGCCCAGCAAAGAGGTGATCGACACTTTTGTCCGTACAACGCTTTAAACGGCGATGCTTTAATGCTTGCGTGGTAGCTGTTATTATATGAAAATTCTACCAAGGGCAAGTGGGGTTCCCAACTTTTTCCGAAATCCAACACGCATGCACGTAACATGTCTTCCAAGGTCTGAATGGTGCGTTCACTTTGCCCATCCGTTTGAGGATGGTATGCTGTGCTCATATCAAGGCGGGTGCCTAGTGCGCTCTGTAGTGACTTCCAAAAGTGCGAAGTGAAACGAGAATATCGATCAGATATGATTGAGACAGGCACTCCGTGTCTGGACACTACTTCTTTCATGTAGATGTGAGTCAGTCTTTCCATTTTGTCCGATTCCTTGATAGCTAAGAAATGCGCAGACTTAGTCAACCGATCAACGATCACCTAGATGGTGTTGCATCACGTCGGTGTTTTGGGTAATCCCGTGATGAAATCCATGGAAATGTGTTCCCATTTCCACGTTGGGATTCCAGTTGTGCAACAGACTAGATGGTTTCTGATATTCCACCTTGACTCTTGCATAAGTCAAACATCTGCTCACGTAGGTGGCAATGTCGGCTTTCATGTTTGGCCACCAGTAAAGTGCCTTCAGGTCATGGTACTTTTTATCTCAGCCAGGGTGAATGGAATATCGGGATTTATGTGCTTCGTCCATCACCAGATTTCTCAAGTCTCCGTATCGAGGGAACCAAATCCGGTTTTTAAAATATCGGACTCCGTCCGGTTTGGTTTCAAGCTGCTTATCCATGCCCCGCATGAGTTCTGATGGGAGGTTATCGGCTTTCAAAGCTTCGAGTTGAGCATCACGAATCTGATTAGGTAAGTTGGCATGAATTGTCAGTTGTAATGCTCACACTAGTCTAGGCTTATCGGTTTCTTTTATGCTGAGAGCATCAGCCACTACATTGGCCTTACTAGGGTGGTACTTTATGACACAGTCATAATCCTTAAGTAGCTCGACTCAACTCCTTTTGATCGTAGATATGTTGGAGACTCTTGTGGTCGGTGTAAATGGTGAATCTGGTTCCGTACAAGTAATGTCTCCATATCTTAAGAGCAAACACCACAGCTCCGAGTTCCAAGTCATGGGTCGTATAGTTCTTCTCTTGGATCCGTAGCTATCGAGAGGCATAGGCTATAACCTTCTCGAGTTGCATTAACACGCAACCGAGACCCTGTATCTATGCGTCACAATGCACCTCAAAATTTTCCGTCCACTCGGGGAAGGCTAGGATATGGGCACTAAAGAGTTTGATTTTCAATAGTTGGAAGGCAGACTCCTGCGCGTCACCCCAACTGTACTTAGTACCCTTGTGTGTCAGTGCGATGAGGGGTTGAGCAATCTTTGAAAATCCCTCAATGAAACGTCGGTAGTAGTCAGCCAGTCCTAGGAAATGTCGCACCTCAGTCGAAGTATTAGGTGCTTCCCAGTTTTTTATGGCCTCTACCTTGCCTGGATCGACATGGATACCACTCTCATTGATCACATGCCTAAGAGGTGAACCTCGCGAAGCCAAAATTCTCATTTCGAAAGATTTGCGTGTGACGACCATCGATCTGGTAATTACCGTAACCGTGATCAAATAGTAATTAATAAAATAAATATAATTAAAAAGTATTTTTGTCCAAGATTATTGTTTTTATATGAGTATTAAATCAAAAAGCTTGAAAAAACTGAAATTTGTCGCGTAGTGAGCACTGCGTAGAATGACACCGGGTGACGACTTTGAAACTAATAAAATCATAAATATGACAAAATGACCTCGAAAAATCAAAAATAGTATTGGAATATTAGAGATAGCGTATTAACTTAATTTTAAAAGGATCGGATTGCAAAAATTAGAAAATAAGCGATCAAGAGTCAGTAGAGGACACCGTAAGAGCCAACCGTCAAATTTCTCAGAAAAATTAGTTTTTACTAACTGAAATTCAATTTCGTTTAATGTCTGACAAAAATTATTAGAAACGGAGTTCGTTTGGTCCACCAATTATCACTTTACGTTAATTTTTACCACCGAAACTTACCAGATAAAATTTAATAATCAACCCCTCCCTCCCTACCTCAAATTGGCGGCCAACATGGAGCCACCCCACCTCCCAATTTGGCCGATCAACAACTTATACAATCATTGGAAATATATTTTGGTGAGATTTGGAAGAAATTAATTTTTTATTTAAAACCAACTCCGCTTCCCCATAAACCACCCCACCCCTTCTTCTACTTCTTCCCAAAACCGGCCCCCATCTCTCTCTCCACCACCACTTCTTTCAAAATCCAAGAACACCCATATTATACAAGTTAAAGGTTTTTCATGCTAGCATAATAAAAAGATAGGATCAAGAGAGCTTAGGAAAGAGTTTAAGCACATTCAAGCCCTTGTTTTCTTTTCTTGAACCTCTAATCCAAAACCCTAAGGTAATGTGGTTAAGCATTGGATGTTTTTGCTTTAGTTAGAGATTGATGATAATGATTTTGGTCACAAAAATGCAAAGTTCGGTTTTGATTTGTACATGCATGCATGGCCATGGGTTTGTGTGTATGTGCATATGTGGCCATGGGTTTGTGTGTGTGTGTAAGTGATTGTTTTGCTTGATAATAACATGGGTTATGGTCACTTTATAGATTGATTTCACTTAGTTATATGGAACTTGATTGAGTTTGCTAAAAGACTTAGTTTGAATAATAACTTGATATGAGTTTTGGTTGTAAAGATTGAAATGGAACTTGGTTGAACCCAACCCCATGGGCCGTGAGCCATGGCTTGGGGTCGGGAATGATTCTTGTTGGTAAAATATGGACTACATGATACTATAATAATCTCTATTGGTTAACCTACTTGACTAAACTTTAAAGATATACATGCATAAAGTTAATATTGATGATTATTTGAAAAGTGACTTTTTGATAATATTGATAGACAAGATAATGAGTACATAAAATTGTTGTTGGAATAATACATGATTAGGTTGTTAGTTAGGATATTGTCTCTCATATGGATAAACAAGTTGTACTAATGACAAACATGCTATTAAAGGAAACTTTATTTTGATGAAATTTGTGATTTAAGTTTTAATAGTTACTTGATACATGCAAACATTGGTAGTTTATGATACATGCTTAAGAATACGTTGGTAAACATTACTATGGAGAAATATTAAGTTGTTAGAGATTTACAAAAACCGACACTTACTAAAATAAGAAACTTTATTTGGTAAACTAGTAGAAAAGATGAAACAAGCTTATGAAACAAGTTGGATTGATTGTTGTCAAACTAGTTGAATGAAATAAAACATATGATATATATCTTGATGCTTGAAAACTTGAACTAGATGAAAATATGGTTTTTAACAAAGTTGCTAAAATAAGAAACTTTATTTGAAACTTGAAGCTAAGGCTTGAGTATGGGTACTTTGATGATTGTTTGATGTGTATTTTGTGTTGCATGATGATGAAATACATGTTATTATATGCTTACTTGCTGTACATGATGATTTGATTTGATAATATAGCTTAAAAAGCTTGTCGGTAACATTAACGGTCGGAAAGTTCGACTTTTAAAGTGAACCGACAAGGGGTTTTCGGGACTGTTTTGAACCAGACATAAAACCATAATATTCTTATACCTAAAATAAGTTAAAGTATAAGAGAAGGTCAAGAAAGCAAAACTTGACCCTTACACGATTCGCGTCGTGAAAACCGACACGAAAATGTTAAAAATTGATGTTTTTGAGAAAACAAAACCAAAAATAAAAACCATGACATTTTTATGAATAGTTATGAAACTTTACTAAAATCATACATAAACTGATTTTTGGTAATTTAAAATTCAAATTTACACGAAAAGTTAATCGGTTCGTCTTTAAGGGCAAAACCGTCAAAAACCGGCAAAACCGACAAAAACCGTTTAAAGGTAATAATATGGCAAAACTTAAATTTTTCTAAATATTCCAGCAACCAAAATATTACATTCACAATATACATAACATTTTATTAATTAATAAAATTTACTAAATTATTATTAAGTAATTCTTTACTTGTGTAACCGATAATTGCTAAGTGATTGAATAGGAACCTTGTGTGCTTGTATGCTTGTGTGGTCACTTAGAATGACGTCATATAGGATAGGTTCATTACCGAATCATTCAAACTTGAACTATAAAAATTAACAAACGTGTATTGATTCGGGACACAAGTTTTTTGGACAATTTCTAGAATTAACTGTGAGTTTTCTCTACGCCCCTTGTTTTAATTGTTTTTCTTAAATTGTTTTGGGGAAAAGCATATTTACGTTGATATATATATATATATATAGTACTATTTTCGTTGTATTGTTGTTGGAAAACGCAGATTGTTTTACAAATTGTTGTTATAGTGGGATGAATAAATTTGGTTAAATAACTGTTAACCGGGGTAACGGACACAGAAATGTTGGTAGATCTATCGGGGTGACGCCCCCCACTTTCATTCGCGTTGGGTTAAAATTGAGAATATTTTGAGTATGGTATGTTTCGAGTTATCAAATTGGTAGTCATACACGCATTGTACTCTTAGCTAGTTTACAACTAACACTTTTTGTGTAAAAGGCAATTCATTGATTATTTTGAGTACCGTGTTTGGTACTGTTATGTATACCATGTGTGATTGGTATGGTGTGTGTACCGTGTTTGATCAGTAACGTTGGGGATATGGTAGGTTGCAAACTATTATATTCGCCTGTGTTATTATATATATATTTATATACGAAAACTGTTTTTATCGAGAAACTCACCAACATTCGTGTTGACAAAATTATTTTAATATGCCTTTCAATTAAATGAGGATTTCGCGAGAAGGGAGCAGGAACGAAGTGTCGGTGTTTGAATAAGATGTTGTTTGTAATATATTAATGTTTTAAATAACATTATCCGTGTCGTTAGACACGCAAGACTCTGATATTTTAAATAAAAATGTTATTTTAATATAAATAAATTGTGTTGTAATGTGATTGGATAACGGCGTCTGCCACATCCCGAAAGGCTTAACCTAAGTCTTCCGCTGATTGTCATTATGGTTTTCGGGGTGTGACATTGCGTACAATTGTTCCCTCTTTAGCAATTCCAGTATTAACCTCAGGTGTTCTTCATGGTCGGTCTTGTTCTTGGAGTAGACAAGGATATCATCTATGAAAATGATAACAAACTTGTCGGTACGCCTTGCATACTCTGTTCATGAGGTCCATGAATACGGCTGGTGCGTTTGTTAAGCCAAAAGGCATAACCGAAAACTCATAGTGACTATACCGAGTACTGAATGCCGTCTTTGACATGTATTCTTCGCGCACTCTCAATTGATGGTAACCAGATCTCAGATCGATCTTCGAGTAGTAACTCGATCCTTGAAGCTAGTCGAAAAGATCATCAATTCGGGGTAGGGGATAACGGTTCTTGACCGTCACCTTGTTCAGCTCTCGGTAGTCGATGCACATGCGGAAAGTCCCATCCTTCTTTCGGACAAATAGGATAGAGGATCCCCATGGTGATGAGCTAGGTCAGATAAAACCTTTATCCAACAAGTCTTGTAATTGAGTGAACAACTCCTGGAGCTCCGCCGGTGCGAGCCGATACGGGGCTCGTGCTATAGGTGCCGCACTGGGGGCTATGTCGATTTGGAACTCGACTTGTCGAATGGGTGAGAGTCCTGACAAATCTTCCGGGAAGACTTCGGGAAAATCTCACATAATCGGTATATCTTCGATCCGCTTCTCTTCCGTGGGTTTCTCAATTACCTGAGCTAAGATCACCGGATGACCCTTTCGTAAATATTTATGTGCCTTCATGAGGGTGATGATGCTGGTGGTCATGCCGCTCTTCTCGCCCTGTATCGAAATGATTTCTCTGGAAGGAGTAGTGATATGAACAATCTTGTCATGGCATATAATCTCAGCTCTATTTTCGGATAGCCAGTCCATGTCGACAACAACATCGAAACTACCAAGCGTAAAGGGTATGAAGTCGATATCGAAGGTATGTCCCGATAGTTTCAACTTACATCCCGCTAGTACATGAGTTGTTTCTATAGACTTTCCGTCAGCTAATTCAACAGGAAACTTAGCATCTAACGGGATTGGAGTTAAGTCTAAGAGTTTATAAAGGCTTTTGTTACAAAAATCCTATCAGCTCCAGTGTTAAACAAAATAGAAGCAAAGCAGTCATTCACAGGGAACTTACCGGTAACAACATTCGGATTGCCGCGGGCCTCGCTCGATCCAATGACGAAAGCTCTACCTTTACTACCGCTTCCGTTACTATTTTTGCCTCCATTTCTCTCATTCTGCTTCAGTTTCGGACAATCCTTCCTGAAGTGACCCTCCTGACCACACTCAAAGCATCCTTTCATTGTTGCAGGCTGTTTAGGAGCACCCCTACCCGCTAGGTCTCCCCTACAGTCCTTGGCCTGGTGACCCAATTTACCGCATCGCAAACACTTGATACGGTCGCATGGTCCAGCATGGTGATAGTTGCACTTTGGGTACTTTCCAGCATAGCCACTCGAACTGGGTCTGCCACCGCTGTTGTTATTGGAACCTTGATTATTGAAGTTCCGAGCGAGTTCGGGTTTACGGTGGGTTGTTGCTGAGGAGGTTTCGATGATGAGGACCTGGTGTTGTCAAACTTCCTCTTTCCATTCCCAGAGTTTTTGTTGTTGTTGTTAGTGCTTGAGTTGCCACAGGTTTTAGAGGTGGAACCTCTAGGTGGTAACGCACCTTGTGCCACTGCTTGATCCGTCAGCTTGTGGGATATTCGGATTGCTTGCTGAATAGTGGTTGGTTTAGAAGGCGTTACCATACCCTGAATATGGGGTACCAAACCATCAATATACATCTCGATTCTCTTACTTGGCGGATCTACCATCCGTAGGCACATCACCGCCAGCTCATGGGAACGGGTGGTGTATGCTTCAATCTAAGAACCCACCATGTTTAACGCCTAAAATTCCGACTCCAACTTCGAGATTTCCTCTCTAGGACAATACTCTTCTCGCATTATATTCTTGAATTCCTCCCAATTCATAGCATTTGCCAATTCCAATCCTAGTATTTGCACATTTGAATTCCACCATGTAAGGGCTGAATCTTGTAGTGTTCCCGCAGCAAACTTGACTCTGCTGGCTGGTGGACAGTTACACATCTCAAAAGCTGACTCTGCCTTCTCGGCCCAACGAAGGAAACCTATGGCTCCCTCAGTGCCCTTAAACGAATTGGGTTTACAGTCCAGGTAATTCTTGAAAGTACAGACTCTGGCTTGTCCTCCGGTTCTTCTTCGGGTTCCTCCTCGGGATCTTCTTCAGGTTCTTACTCGGGATCTTCTTTAGGATCCCCTTCCTGTGCTGCTGCGTTAGGAGCAATTCACGCCTCTAGTGTCTCGCAACGTGCTAGAGCTACTGCTGCAAGGCTTCTTGCTTTCCAAACTTCGTTCTGCAAGTCTATCATCTCTGACTGCATCTTGGTCATTACTTTCATTTGCTGCACATTAGCATCCTGAACTTCCTTCATGGCTTTGGTCAGGTAGGTAAGTCTCCTCCAAGCATTACCTCCATCCTCCTTCACCTCAGTAACCTTCGCTCTTGTGGAGCACGTAAATCCCACTTCACGCTCTAAACAGGAAGCGAGAGTTGCGAAAGCACGGTCCATTGGTTCAGTTATGGGTGGTAGTGTGTTGAAGGATATAGGACAACCCGTGAGTGGTAGTGGTGGAACTTGCTCACGGTAAACCATACGCTCGATCGGACTCGGGTACCAACTCCAGTTACCGTTTTCTTCGTACATGTCTCCAGATGGGCGATGTCTCTTTGGTGTAGGGGCTGCTAGTGTCGGGACTACTCGAGGTGGTGATGAGTTGGGTAGCTGCGGTTCTTTTCCAGGGGCATGAGACACCAGGTGGGATGATGATAATGATGGCGTCGACATCCCTACAGGATAAGTCATGTATGGGTTACGCACGCATGAGTGAATGAGGTAAATAGATAAAGAAAACGAATAACTAAATATATAATACATATTTATATATGCAGTGCGTATAATTATAACTAATGGGTCGTTGTGGTTATAGTCTAGTACGAATGCAATTCTAGTTTGCTATAACCAATGGATCTGATACCAATCTGTCACACCCTCAAAATCCACTAACGGAGTTTTACCGTCAGAGGGTGTGAACTAACATGATCGGAATCATTAGTTATAATCAAACACCATATTTAAGTTTTACAAAACCAACAAGACATCAAGTCTTAAATGAAATGCGGAAGCGTAAATTGTATAGCAAAAAGTTGCGCCACACCGGACGACTTAAAAACCCAAGTTATCAAGATAAAAATTAAAAGAAGTTTTTAAAGAAATGTTTTTCAGCGAATGCATGTCCTATACCGCGCGCCCGCCTCGGCTACCTGAGAATAACATACTAAAAGTGTCAACACAGGTTTGGTGAGTTCACAAGTTTATACAAATAAAGCGTTTGTGTTTTAGCGTTAACAGATGGTGTTAAGTCAATTATATATCAATAGGTAGCTAACCTATCAAGCATGCATTACTAAGTGTTCGACACCGAAGCTGACTATTTAGTGTTTGCCTTGCCACCATGTCAACCACGACCATGGTAATGTGTTAACCAAGATTACACCCACTCGACCTACAGTCGGTTCAATGTTCCGAAGGACTTTACTCAAAGGTGACTCGCTATTATCCACATATTAACCGGTTCAATGTTCATAAGGACTTTAGTTGGTTTGTTTGCCACTTAGTCTTACGAGTGATATATAAAGAATAACAAAATCTAAAGCGTGGAGTATGTTATCTCCCCCTAATAAAAGCGTTAAAAAGAGTAAAAGGGCCCGTGAAACTCACTGTTTGCGAAGATAACAAAAAGATCCGAGAAAGGTGTGCGTCACAGAAAATCCTCACTAGTGCTCTAAAAACAAAACGAGATTTTCTAAGTATTTGAACTACGAGTGAGTCCCTAGACTCGACACATAAAACTTATGCGTGAGTTGCGTTTCGTGTTTCGTTTGTGAAATGAGTAAGACTCGACAAGCACGTTAGTTACATGTGTGAACAAGTATTGAGTGTTAAGTGTTACCATTATACATTATTAGCAACTATCCCCCACAAGGGCAATTAAGTCAAAACATAGCAAACATCGATCAACAATACACTTTTCATGTTAATTCAAATAATTCAGCAGCTAATTTATCCAGGCAGATTTTTACTCGACAAGATTACTCTATTTAGTAAATAATAACATATCAAATAAATCACCAAAAATCATCACAGAAGCACACATGAGTCAGGTTTTTAAAAATGTTTTTATTATATTTTTATCACATACGGTTTTCTCACAATGATCAAAACAACTCAGTAAACACACAACAGTCATTATCATGCGCAACAGAATGTTATTTGTTATTCCCGTTACATGGTGAATCCAATTAATACCAAACCAATTGGGTCAGATTCCTAATTCAAATTTTTAACTTCCAGATGTGGAATTAACTCAATTGGTCTTGTGATTTATGAGATATATTAATTACAAAAAAGCCTACCAGCAGACTTCCCGAATCAGACTTGCGCAATAGATTTGTAAAATAATAAAAGCTAACTTTTATACGTCCAAAAATTACTAACTCAGACATTTTTAGAAACTAGACTCGACCTACTATATCATAGTATAAATAATCACTTCCAAATACAACATTAACATCGAGTTACAGTCGTTTAAACACGAATTCAAGAATCTGTCCAACATCAGTTTTCATCAAAACTCAACATATTATTAACCTATGAACTAGAAATCATGCATGTAACCCTAGCATATCAATAAACAATATATTTAGCATCTAGGGTTTATGATAATCATGTTTAAGGATGTGCATAATTAAATAGAATACGTTAAATGGTGTGTTTGATTACTTAGTTAGCAATTAAATCCTTCAGTCAAGCTTTTAAAACTTTGTATGTTTGTGTGTGTGTGATTGTGGTCTCGGTCGAACAAGAGAAGAAGGGGGGGGGGGGGGGGGGCTGCCATCACTCAAAGGGAGGGAGAGGGAGAGGGAGTTAGGGTTTTAGTTAAGGTTGTTTATATATATAATAATTATAACATAAGTTACACATCACACCCAAGACTTCTAGTTAATCAATTTCTAGCACAAGTTAGTTTATTTTCCACATGAATTAACGTTATGCCTGTAAACACCAAGTAGCACATAGACGTAATACATAATTATCAACTTCTTTATGATATTTATCTTTTGTTCTCCAACGGTTTGAGTCAACCCGTGTATGTTTCGGTGAAATTCCGAAAGACTACTTGTGTAGTAATTTTCATGCGTCATTTAAACCTTAATTTAAATGTAATGAGATATGCGTTACAGTTTGTGTGATCTTAAGTTTGAATTAACGGAGTTCGGATTAACGAAGTTAACCTGAAATTGACGACTGTCACAAAGATGGGCTAAGGTCCATGGGCTTAGGGAGTATAAATACCCCTTAAACCCTAAAATCCTTTCCATCTCCATCATAAAAAAAACACACACTTATGTCAAACACTCTCTACACTATTCTAATCAACTATTCAAAAGCAACCGAAAGTAAGAAATTATTTATCTCAGCTGACCCAACATTTTAGAACCCGACACCTAAGCCCTCGGATGAATGAGCCATTTGAATCTAGATATAGCTTTAATAGGGTGTTTAATCAATCAAAAGCGACCTTAAGGACCACCTTAGCTTGGATCTGAAAACCCCAAAGCTACCTGGGTTATAATCAATTAAAATCCAGCCAACCATGGTGGTTAACAGTGGCTGACGATGCTGGAATGGCCTGTATATACATATGCGCTCCTCACTTATCCGCTGGGCACATATCCACCAGACCCTAAGAATATCTGCGAAGGTTACAGGGGTGCAGACCCAAATAATATCTGTGAAGGTTATAGGGAGAAATGCTTTTTAAAATGCATTGATAGTTATGTATGTAATGTACATGCTAAAAGAATGAAAGTATGAAAGAAAGAATGAAAGTATGTATGTATGTATGTATGAATGAAAGGTAAACAACTTAAGTATGTAAAATGTATCTTCGGTTACGTATATATGTAAGTATGCAAATGTATTAACTAGAACTCACTCAGTGTAACTGACTTTTAGTATGAACGCAGGTAAGTAGAATGAGACAGTTGGCTTGAGGAGCATGCATGGTTGAAGAATAAAGAAGCTGACATCTGAAGATTTGAAGTTACATGTTTTATGATGTTTGAACTCTAAAGACATGTTTAAGTTTTTATGTATGATTGTTTGATGTTGTAAGTATTCCATGAAAGTTTTAATTCACTATGATATTTTAGAACTGTGTTTATGAGTATATCCAACGCCAATGTAGGGCACCGGTACCGGGGCCTTACAAATTTCCTTATCTCATAAAATTTCATGTTTTGTCCTCATAGAATGTCTTCCGTTCGATACGTTCGCACTATTAGAAAGAAGAAAAATTCCAAGAAAAAGAGGGCTTCTTACTTTGCCAAGAAGATGGCTACAATGCTTTCTGAATTCTAGATCCAGATGCAAACCATTAATGTTGCTACCGCTAATCCCACTGCTTGTTCCTACAAGCAATTCACCTATGCTAATCCGCCCAAAATTTTTGAAGAGAATGATGCTATTGTTTTCATTCAATGGTTTGAACAGAATGTGAGCATTTTCCTCCATTGCCCATGTCTCAAGGACAAGAAAACCACCTATTCTTTGAGTGTCTTCGAGTTAAGAGTCCTTACTTGGTTAAACAATGAGAAATACTCCCGAGGAACCGAAGTCCCCATGGCTATGTCGTGGGAAGGTCTCAAGGAAACCATGCTCACGGATTTCTGCGTGAAGCACAAGGTACAAAGGTTGGAAGCTGAATTTTGGTTGCTCAAGAAAGATACTGGCTATAGTGACACCTACAATAGCCATTTCCAAGAACCTAGTATGTTGGTTCCCCACTTGGTTACCCCTCTCTCCCGTGCTATAAACAAATACATTGCCGGATTGCCCATGAAAATTTAAGACTCCCTCTTGAGTAGTAATTTGCAAACCCTTCATGCTGCCATTACCCTTGCTGCTACTCTCACCGAAAACCAAGTTAAGGCTGGAACCTTAATGAGGAAAAACTCAAAGAAACACATCGAGAAAAACACTGAGACGACAAAGAACGATCCTAAATGAGGTCAAGGCAGAAACATCATCTAACCCTGCCCATCCCAAAAGCTACCAAACCTCAAAACATAGGAACTATGCACTAACCAATTCAACTCCTACACAAGCCCATGACCCTCAAACTCAAACCAACAAGAAGCCTTACGCTGGACCGTATCCTTTTTAAAGCATGTGCAAGTATCATCATCCAATTACCTCTCATGTCGTCAATGTTTCAATTGTGGTCGGTATGGTTACGTCACCAACATATGTTGTGATTTCTCGCAAACCCCACACATTCCACCTATGGATCTAACAATTTCTGAACCTTTTGCTTAACCCCATGCCATACCATATACTCAACCCTTTACTCGACCATTCCCGACATGTAGAGCTTGCTACAATTGTAGTGATCCGAGACATATTAGCAATGCATGCCCTAGACTTGTATATGCGAATCAAGCTCAAGTCTATCTAAATAAAGTTAACCCAAGTCATACCTATCAAACCCAGGAACCGCAAGCCCACGTTTATCAACCCCATTTCCATCAAATTCCATTCATGCAACCCATCCAAGCCCAACCTATTTAAACTATTCCAACTCAATCAAACCCAACTACTCAAACTTTGTAGAGATAAAATCCTTCAAGTTGCTCTAGGCCAGATGTTCCAAGTCAACCGCAATTAAGGATTTGTTATTGCATTATTTTGCGTCTTGGTTATCGTTTTATTATATTTTGGGAATAGTTAACGTATAGGGGTATTTTTGGTATTTTATGTAAAGACTCATTCGTCAGGAGGTGTTGACAAATGAGTCTATGTCTTTTGTATATAATTCGCTAGAGATGTTAATGAACGTGAGTAACGTATGAAGTGATATTCGTTAAGGTTTGTTTAACGAATGACTTAACTTATATGAGACGAATGAGAGGCTCATTCATTAGGCCTGTCTAATAAATGAGACACAAATGTCTTATCGCCAAAAACTTAATTTGCTTAAAGTAGTTTAATAAGTATTAACTAAATTAACATAAAATAGACACTAAGTAATACTCTAGACTATCTAAAACTCGACTAAACTACTGACCGACAAGTGAACCGATCGGCTCTAGGAAAGCTAAGTAAGTCTGGATATCGAACCCACGAGACTCTTTAAATTATGTAAATTAACTAATTAGACTCGACTAACTGACACGACTATTTAGTTAATATTATAAGGGGGGGGGGGTTTACTTAAAAACTAATTTCAAACTAATAAAGTTGAAGGATAGAAAATATTCCCAAAATAAATAATGAGAAAATTAAGATAAGGAAATAAAAATGATTTTATAATTAAGAAAAGAAAAATACTCCATAAAGAAGTGTAACACCCCGTAACCGCAGCGGAAACGTAAACGGGATGCAACAGACACCTCTGATATCAACCACATTGTTTATAAAGAAAACTGAATACATTAATATGCTTCAAATTACATTATCTTGTATTTCATTACCGTCTAGGTGATACACACATCATACAATACGATACACAATTCTATTTGTTATAATGTATCCTAATATCCTGCACGCAAATCTTACACACATCAAGCACTTAGCACGTAAGCAATCACTTCATCTTAGTTGTACCTGAAAAGCATGTGAGAAAACGGGTCAACTACGAATAGTTGGTGAGTTTCACAATTTTAGTAAACCATGATAAATCCATATCATAATATAATATTATCTGGGGACACTGTTAACCCAGTACTGTACTCACTCCGGGGACAATGTTAACCTAGAAACACTTTTAGGAAACCCTGGGGACACTGTTAACCCAGTACTGTACTCACTCCGGGGACAATGTTAACCCAGAAACACTTTTAGGAAACCCTGGGGACACTGTTAACCCAGTACTGTACTCACTCCGGGGGTAATGTTAACCCGGAAACACTTCCAAAGACATCTGGGGACACTGTTAACCCAGTCCTGTACTCACTCCGTATGATTCCCGTACAATCAAATATTTATAAACACACGCAAATCCATGCGTTCAGTATGTATTTAATCATTTCAATAGTAACATGCTTTCCGCCCCGGGAAAATATTTTGAAACAATTCAGTAAAAAGGGGCTCGTGAAACTCACCTTAGCACATGCAAGCAGGTAACAACAATCATTATCAGTTAACACGTCCAATCTGTAATATGATCCCTACGATCGTTACTATACAATTATTGATTATATAACTTTAACCAAGTTAACCGGTACATCTGGGGACACTGTTAACCCAGCACTGTACCCGTTCTGGGGGCAAGATTAACCCAGAAACACTTCTCCGGACTTAGATTGTGATGTCGTTTAGAGTTCCATGGACAACTACTATTAGTCGTTTTTTTTCTCGTTTTGCGTGTCTAGCACGGTTATCCGTTTTTTTTATGTTTCAAAAATGAGTTTGGTCACACACGACCCGAAAATAGTGGTTGTCTGATAATTTAATTAAAGATGTGAAATTATAGATCGGTTTAGACGTCCCGATTGGCCGCGGGACCCGTTTCCGTCTTTGGCGTACCGGAAACTGTTAAAATAGGTTAAAATTACTCAAATCATCCGAATTATTTTTGGATGATTTATTTTTACTTGATTAACTCATTTATATGAAAATAGTTCATTTTTAGGGTTTTTATACACCAGTCAGCTCGCTTAAGCGAACTTCACCGGTTTACGCGTTTTAACTTTAAAAGTTTGATAATTAGCACGATTAATTATCAGTTTACTCTCGGATCTTGAAATTTTGCAAAAATCACTTTTTAACAGTGGGGAATTTTATAAAAATATTTCCAGAATTAATTCTTATATTTAAAATTTATTTATCTATTTTTAAACACAATTTAAAACACTAAATATGTCGTAAATACCAAACGATCTTAGAAAAATCCCAAATTTTTCCTGGATGTCCCCTGCCATCCACATAGTCCCCTGTAATTTTTCCAGAACCAAAATCTTCTTTTACATCCCCTTTTTACTAAAACCGAGCTAGAAATCCCTAGAACTCGTTTAACCGAAATACCTACTTAGACTTCTGCAATGGACCTCAAATTTTGTGTGTGACTTATACATAATATGAAAAGCTTATATGCAATTTTCCAGAATTTTTCATGATATTTAACTATTTTTCACCATTTTTGGCCAAAACCGAGCATTAAATTCACCAAATATTCATCCTTTATCCAAAAATTACTAAAAATTCACAGAACTCATATTTTCATGTGTTTAACACCTCTGTAAAAGTTCATGACCTAAATCTAAAGCATCAACAATCTGTCCAAATTTCCCAAAACCGAACATAACCGAATATACCTTTCGTTTTCCGCCATTACGAGCTACAAACTTGTCTTTCCGCCTTATCTACCACTAAATACAGAGCCTACAATCAACATACCACAATACCATGCAAGTTACACTCACGATCAAGCCATTTCTTTCATGGTTTCGGTTATGATTCCAAAAACAAAGATTTAACCGTAAAAATTCGTTTTCGGTTCGTTTAACTCCTTTCTTGGACCAAGATCCCTTGTATAACCCGTATACATCACTTGATCATGCAAGAATCGGTTTTCATATTTGAAATCTCATTTTCTTGCAAACAAACTCAAGAAAGGAAGATGAACACACATATAACTCGATCATTACCTCGTTGTTCTTGCTCAACACTCGGGTTTAAGCCTTTAGAATTGAGAGAAAGTGTTGAAGATTGTGTTTCGTTGTTTGAAAAAAGAAAAAAAAAGAAATAATAACCATGGAGGCTGATCGGTCTTTGATAAGGGGTGGGGTGGGGTGGGACCCACTCCTTCATTCTTGGCCACACATTCGGATTTTCATAATCTGGATAATGTTTTGGATAATCTGGTTCAGTTCGTTTCTTGGTTAAACGTTTAATTCGGCTTAAAACGAGGCTAAACGGTCGTTTTTCGGCTTAAAAATGAAATTTATATAAAACCGATTTAAAAACCTTATAAACATAAACCATGACATTTATTATCTTAAAACATCATATTATTAATAACTGCGCATCTTTTTCGGCTTGGTCGATCGTCTCTTGCTTGGTTTGGTATTAAAGGTTTCGTTTAACATACCGACGTATCGTTAAATCAAAATTATTTTTCTGTGCTATACTTTACTTATCTCGAAGCATTAATGCTTCGTAACATCACTAAATATCATATATATTGTCTATAATGAAATCCCCGATTCGTTCGGGTTTCAATAACCGTCAATCGGTTAATCGTAATTCCAATACGATTCACTGTATAATCGAGTATGATTCGTACTGTGAATCATATATATTCGTATAAGCGCAATATAATTCATATATTCTTTATTAAATAGCACATAAATAGTATATACCGGTTAAGGTATACCTGATTTTGTCGGAATCGTTACAAGAAGTCTATCCCATGTTAAGAAAATGGGAAAAGAAAATCCATCCCACATGGAAAGATGTAAGAAAGTGGAAGCATTCCACATGGGTATAAATAAGAAAGATAAAACTCATCCCGCATAGAAAGTAAGAAAGAAATGGAAGCTCTTTTTAAGGAAGAAAATTTTTCATAGTAATATTCTTTTATGCCAAGCATGCACCTAGTGGTCCTAACGAAGGGTGCGGAGTACCCGACGTGCATGGGCACGGGCTCGGACGAGGACAATGGCGAAGGCGACGGCGAAGGGCGATGTGAGCAATGTGGCGCCTTGATGGCGCACTTTGCATTTTGAGAGGCGCCTTATTGTTTTTGGAAAGTGATTAAAATCAAAAGACAAGGGATTAAAAGACAAGGAACCAAAAGACAAGGGATTAAAATCAAAACTTAGAATTCAGAAACCCATCGCGATACGCGATGTGTCCAATGGGCGTCAGTTCCTGGAGAACCGTAACTGGGTGTGTCTGGCAGTGGCACAAATCCCAGAAAAAGAGACGTTTCTGTTAAGATTGTTCAAGAAAACTATATTGTCAGTCAAAGAAAGATCTATAAAATGTTTTTAGAGTTAAGGATTCACCAGCATATCGCTGACGTATTTCCCCCCCAAATTTCAGGTAAACATGTTAATGCAGGTAGCAAGGAATTAGAGCCATTCAAGAAGATAGACGCTCGCCAAGTAGAGATGGTTCAATATTTAATCATTAAAATAATATAAACAATATTTAAACATGATTGGTAAAATCAACCAAGGTTTATTAATCAAACACTCAGATATTTATTATCCCAGAAGCCTTTCAAACAAATTAGTATTTTATTGTTGTAAATAAAGGTTTCAAAATATATTAATATTTTATTATAAAAAAAGACTTCCGCTAAATAACCCGCAAACTCTGATATATTTACAAAACAGGTACCAACTATTGGTCATATGCCTAGGCCCTAAGTCGGGGTGTGACAGGTTGGTATCAGAGCTATCGATCTGAGCGACTTAGGTATTTGATTATACCTAGGCTTTGATCAGAAATAAATTTATAAATGTCATTAAGTATTTAATAATATTCATTAAATAATTAAAATTATTACGGATAAGATATAAATAAGTACGGATAAGATAGGAAAAGACAATCCTATCTCTAATATAAACTCGTACAGTTGTCCGATCATTAATCTAGCCAAGAGTCAATTCAGCCTCGATCTGGTAAAGAAAAGGATATATGGGAACCTCTCTACTCCCAATTCTTATATCTAGTGATGAAAATTCATACCAAATAGCAATGGAGGAAGATTCAGACTCGTTTAATTCTGACAACTCGCTAGCTCAAATTATTCCTGGTCGGAACACGTATGGAGTAGGATGAAGTAGATTCAAGAAACCAATAATGCCAAAAGGAAAAGAAGTAATAACTTATCTAGAAGAAAATCATCAGGGACAAGAATATTTTATTATTCAACAATACAAGAACCTTAGTTTACTCACACTAAAGGTGAACATCAGAACATGGATTATAACGGAATATATGACATTGAAGATGATTCAACTTATTATGAAATCAATGTCACTAAAATTGTTGAAGCAATGCTCAAGGAAGGAATGGATACTGAGGAAAAGCGAAAAAAGGAGAAAGGAGAAAACACCAAGAAGGATAATAAGATCAGGAAATTGATTATTCGATGGAAGAAATAGAAATATTAGTAGATGTAAACAAAGCATTTGTAATAAATGTTGTGCAATCTTGTAACAACAACATAAATAAAAGATATGTTTTGATTTCCTCAAAATTTGTAATGTATCTTTTAAAGAATTATGTCAAGAAAAGATTTCACAAACTCTCAAGAAAATTCTTTCGGTACATCTGGAAGTGAGAGAGTACTAGCCAGGAGATAAAGGAAAGGTCCAGGTGGACAAAATCCAAAAAGGTAACTATCACCGAAGTAAACGATTATAAAATAAATAACAAGGATTAAAAGAAATAGACCTAAAGAGAATTAGTGAAA
>NW_027501916.1:0-67739 GCF_021521415.1 Bidens hawaiensis | reverse complement strand
ACTGGCTTGAACTTGGCCTGTTTAAACAGGTCGATCATGAAAACATAAATAGCTAAAAAAGTTTAATAAAAAAATCTATTTTTATTGAAAATAATTTTTTTTGTTGTAATAATTATCAAAATTGTTGAATATTATAAAATGTTGGGCAATGGTGTTGCGGGTCAACCAAAACTGACCAGTTCCAACCCGCCCAATTTGCATGTTGTGTTTGTTTGCTACAAGTATTGAACTTGAAGACCTAAACTATGAGCTTAATTTAACAATAACAATGTTAAAATAAGTTTTTTACAACATTAATCTTACCTTGTGCATGTTTGGAACAATGTCTTGTAGCTTTCCTCGTTCTTTCACTGATTTTGGTTCATCGTACCTGAAGATATCCAAATGAAGTATTCACCTATCCGTAAAGTAAACTGTTTGATTTTTCAACTAAAAACATAAATTATCCAAAAAGTCAGCTGGGCCATTCTGACTCGTAAAAAAAGTTACTAAAATTTCCATAAAGTTACTCGTTTTGACCCTAAAATCACTCATTTGAAACAAACCCATCTGGACTCATACTAAAATTTCCTCGTTTTTTACACAAACCCATCTTGACTCATAATAAAGTGGCTCCAAATAAATATTTGTGTAACTTGTTTAGTGCAGATTTGAATCCAAGGTTATATTTGGTATTTTGGATATAATCAAAATCCAGAAACGATTTGGGCATTAAATTAAATTAGGGCCACAAAGTTGGTTAGGGTTACGGTTTCAAGTCACTTTTAGGTTAATAAATCTCGGTTTCGGGACACATATTTTTAACAATTCAAGTGTCAAATTTTGAATTTTTTATAAATTTAAATTGATGAATTAAGTTTACATCATTTTGTATCAAAGTTTACACATATTTCTTTGCCTGTCGTGAAGAGTAGATGAAATCACTTTCCTCATCTATGATAGATGACACTTTTTCTTGATTAGGGTTTGTTGTTATAAGGTACTTTCTGAGTATCGGATTTGTCTTGCCTTAGTTTGTTAGGTTGTGTGTTTATCTACTCTTCTTTCTTCAATATGTATCCACGTTGTTAACCTTATTCTATTCTGTCTGTTTAATTTGAGCAGACTGATTGTAATCATTCACATGTTTTTGTTGTTGTAGTAGAACGGTCCATCCCACTACTGTGGTAATCGTGATGGGGTTAATATATGCATATAAATATACACACATAATACTGTACAAGTGTGTGGAATTGAGTTAGTTAAGAGTTGTTAACCTGATATGAATGCATTAGTGAAATTTAATGTGAATTTATTTGAACTTTGGTTGTTAAAATGAAACAGGCTTCAAAAGTGAGTTATTTCATGTATGATTTTCATTTTAATTTGTTGTTATTGTTATTGTGGTGTGGTAAAATATTGCAGCTACAATGACCTACAGTTTTTTGACTCCTGAACTTTTGTTGATTCAAACGATAGATTTTGTGGTGTGGTTTTGACGCCATTAATTTCATTAGATACGTGGGCTGCCTTAAAAATTGATCTCATTGTATTAAGATAAAAAAAATAAACTGTTGGTTCTTTGTTAGGCTATTACAACCATCATGTATAAGGTATTATGTGCTATGCATATGTTACTGATGCCTTTCGTGTGATTAATTGTATTGGCGAGGCCCGAGATGGTCATGTGATTGACATTGCCTTCACATGGCAACCATTAAACGTGCAGCCATGACGGATAATTTATCTATATTTTATTGTTGACATATCTGAGTCTTATTTTTTCGACGCCTGATTTTTTGGTTTTTATATTGAATATGATGCGGCATAGGGTGACTGTAATTCGGTTTGATTTTCCGTTTTTGGTTTTCTCTAGTTTTGTTAAATATTTAGAATGAAGGTCGGAGTCCAATGTCTAATGAAGCGAAGTAAAAAATGAGAAACGTTAGACAAAGATGATGGTGATTTTGGAACAAATGGGCCGAAAAAGGTGCGTGCCTATTGAATTGCATTAGCAGTTTCTTAGTGTTGCTAACGAACTTGGAACCGAGGCTATCTGTTCAGTTTAAAAGTTGTGGTGCGTTTGTTTAGTTGAAAGTTTAAGAAATTAATGTAGTTGTGTTGTGTGTTTTTAGGGGCAGTACCGAAGAGGATTCTTGAATTGATGAATGCTCCACGTTGACCAGTGAAGACATTCAAGTCATTTGCAGGTGTGTTTTGACTTCAATTTGATAAGAATATATGGAATTTTTTTAAAGTATTTTGTGAGCTTGGGAAAATGGGTTGGTTAGACGGGTTCGGCTCAAAATGGATTGTTCTAAAAAAGAAAGAAATTTGATGCGTTCATGTCAAAATGGATTTTAGTTTTGTGTGTCAGTTATTGAAAGACCCAACAGTTGGGCACAAAACATCATATAATGTTCTAGGAACAACTCAAGGCATTCATTATTGATATCTTTGTATGGGTTTGCTGCAGTTCATGTGCAGGTCATCAAGAAGTTATAGATAATCTTTCACATGAGCAGTGGCTTGGCAATTGAGAGAAAGAGGATCCACATCTTTTGCAATTAATAATCATGACTCATGACTGCCACAAGAAATCCTGTTAGGTAAACTAATACTCCATATCATCATGTAAAACTTAAATATGCAACATATGGACTAAACGTAAGATGTTTTGACCTCAACACTCAGTTGCCAGCCCAACTACGCCGCAACGCGGCGGGTTTACCAACTAGCTGGTATATAAAAATGAAAATTATTTTTATAGCACACACAAATACATAACGCAGAAGAATTTATTTATTTAAAAAAAAACACGTGTTACGGTAAGGTTTCTCACGTATAATTTACAATCCGTTCAAGTTCTTTCTAAGGTTTACAATTTTTAATTATGACTTGTTTAGGGCCTCATGTGACTTGAAAGCTCTTTCTAAACACGTAACTTGAAAGCTCGAGTATCCGCCTGGTCATCATTAACAAACAAATTTTAAATTTGGTTGGTAAAAGAAAAAACAAACTATTCTTGGAAAAACAGAATAATATAAACATAAATTATGATGTAAGTGAATAAATCATTATAAACTATCATTAACAAACAAATTTTAAATTTAGTTGGTAAAAGAAAAAACAAACTATTCTTGGAAAAACAGAATAATATAAGCATAAATTGTGATGTAAGTGAATAAATCATTATAAACAACAATTAAGAAAGCAAAATCATGCTTATATATACATAACGTACCAGTAGAATGTGAGCCAGCTAAACCTCCACCATTACTGCACAACTGATTAATATTTGTTCAACACAAGCCAAGATTTCCAACAAAACTATGAGCGGTCAACGAAAAATACAATGTATTTCAAGAATTCATGTTAAAGTTGCATTAAACTATTATTTGAAAACTCAGAACTCACCAATCGTTCCAAGTTGATCAAGAGCACCATTAGATGGAATGGGATAGGCCCGGTCAGAAAGTTGTTGGAGTCTTTGCTTCAAAGGTACAGAATACATAAATCAATAAAGGGTTCAATAACAATATTAAAACGTATTGCTATGATATCCCTGCAATGAACATCAAACAAAATTCTATTAGTTTTAGGAATGAATTATCCCTTGATCTTGAGGGTAACATATTTATTATTTAACTAATAAGTTTCTTGAACAAAATAATGAATTATAAGTTTCTTAGAAGCTCAGAGGATATTTACATAACTTACAATTTTTGAAGCTTGGAAAGATATCCTAATACAGTTGGAATAACCCCATCGGGCTAAGTTTTTAATTTCGGTTTGGTTTGAGGTTTTTTTGAGTTTCGTCTTTCTTTTTTGTTTCGTTTCCGTTCATAATTTTTTATTTCAATTTGGTTTCATTTTTTTTGGGGGGGGGGGGGGGGGGTTTGGTTAAGTTTTGTTTTTTGGTTTTTAATCGTTTTTGGTTTCTGTTTCTCTTTCTAATCAGTCAGATCAGGAAGAAAGGGCTTCACTCATCTTAGTTGGTTTAGAGAAATTAATATGGGCATACTACCCTGCAGTCCCATGCAACCTGAAAGACAAATAAGAATCATATTATAATCAAGTTCATATGTTTATACTCTTTTCAAAAAACCAAACCAAATAATGTTTGCGCGTGGTTTCTACGCGCTGGCAGCCAGCGCGCACCGGTCTGCACGAACTGGTCTGCACGCGCTGACAGCCCGCGCGTTGGTCTGCATAATTATATATACACTAAAAATAATTATAAATGAAAAAAACTCAGGTTAATCTAAAAACAAGACCTTTAATAAAAAGAAATTATTATTTCTAAATACTAAAAATACAGCATAATTATATATACACTAATAATTATTATTACTATTATTATATAAAAAACTCATTTAGGCTCGAGAGCCGGCTCAAGCTTGGACTCGTTTAGTAAACAAGCTTACCTTTGGTAAACTCAAAAAACATTAGCCAAGGCACTCAGATTTTCAGGACAGATTTTTAGCAACTTTTGCTTCGTAGGTTCGTATACACCAATAAATATAACTGATGCACTGGAAATTATAAACAACTTTATCAACACTATTCCTTTAAATAAAATAATACAACGATTTCAGTATAACTTACGGTAAAACACCTGCAAGATTTCCAAGCAAACCAGAATACAAACCCTTAAAAACAATTTGTCCTCCACCACGAACTGTCTACCGTGAAAAGGAAACAAAAAGAAAAATAGACTAAAAATCTAAATATATAAAAAAGATTTAAAACAAACATTTACCTACTTGAAGGCGAGTTTGAATCGTGTCAAGTGGATATAAAGCAGATTTGACTACGATTCCAGTAGCAGCTCCAGCAATAGCACCATCTAGAAAAATATAAAAATACTTTCACAACTATAAAAAAAGACTAAAATCAAATATTATAATTACATGTTTTTCTGAGTAGCAGGATTGTTATAAATAATACAACATACCCAACAAAACCCCTAACAAAATCAAAAGGGTCTTCTTTTCTGCTAATCGATGCATCTTTAGAGCCGAATAATTTGTGTTTTAAAGCATTTGTAACAAAAACATATCAATAATCAGCAATTTATAACTTAAGCTTGCACAAACACATATCATTTCCCATTTCCCAAATTACTTATATAGAATAGGAGTAATTTGTCATTTTAATAATATAAATACATATGCATTAGAAACCCGATCCAAACCGAATTCTGTTGTGATCTGAACCCATTCTGACTTGAAACCTGTTCTAACCCGAAACCTGTTCCGAACCGAACCCGACCTGAGTCCCGACCCCGAAACCCGTTCCGGGACTCGAACCAAATTTAATGATAATATCATGTTTTTTGGAATGGCAAAATAAGAAAACAACCATTTCAACCCAAACCCGTTCGGACCGAACCGTTCCAACCCGAACCAAAAGAACGTTTTTTTTATTTGACCCGTTTCGACTCAATCCGACCCGAATTGACGAAGCTTAGTGAGGGCCCGAGCCCTTTTTTTCTGCGCAGTACTGTAGATTTACCTGTTTTCGCCAGGAAATTTGTAAACATAGTGTAAAATTACCCTTTTTCGACTGAAATTTTGAGCCGAACCCGTTGTTTCTGATTTTTTTAATACATTTTGACCCCCCCAAACTCGTCCAAGCTTCGCCACTGCCAACCCATTTGTTAGTTCCAATTAGATACATAAGATTTAGCTACTTACACGATTCATTATCATTTTGCAACAACAAACTATGGTAAACAAAAATTATAATAAACAATCAAGTACAAATATCAATCCTAAACCTAATATCTAATAATAAACAGAGGTATATGCCTGGTGACTCAATCATAGGGTTAACAAGAGATTAGCAAAGAAAGATGGTCAAAAGCGAATTAAACGACATTAAGTTTAGACTTTCTTACCAGGTTGTGAAGTAGAACAATAGAAGAATATACCATGAAGTAAACACAAAAGTCAGATCGGTAATCTGCGAGTAATCAAGATAAGTAAACTAAATTACATAAATGAACAAAACAGAAAGCCACAAACGAAAACAGTCCATAAAAGAAAGAAACGAACCAAGCATTGCTGCCTCTGTTTAACAGATCCACCGCCAATTAACACCTACAGTCGAACACCACCTGAGCTGCCGCCTAAGATTCTCCGTAGGGTTAGGGTTTGGTGAAAACGTGATACTTGGTGGCTGTAGTCGTTTGATGGAGAAGTGAGACGATTAAGGTTTGGGAATTGTGAAGAAGGAGACAGACAATACCTTGGTTGGATGGTTTTGAAATTTGAATTTCTTAATTCCCCCGTTCTATGTCCTGCTCCTTGATACCATTTTAGTCTTTATGCTTTCATGGATTGTACAATATGCATGAAGACTTGCACAACTCTTAAAATTAATAGTTTCTCGTAAAATTACCATATCGTCCTTCCTATATGTATTTTAAGATAGTATAGATATATATACTAGTACAGAACCCGCGCGATGCAGCGGCGGCGCTAATTTACAACGCGATACTCGTTTTCAGTTGGTTTATATAATACTTTTGTTAGTATCCTTATTTGTAACATTGGTGTGGTTGATCAATGTCATAAGCGTTGCATAACTCAATAAAGTAAAATGACATAAACATGAATAAGAAAATAGATAAGTCATAAACATCACTTCAATGTAATAAACCAACACACGAATAAGAAAACATAAGTCTTAAATGTAACAATTTAAAAATAAACATCCTCGTGTCAACTGCTTGCATTTTGATAAGATAACTTTTAGTCATACGCCTTACACATCAGAACTACCTCATCTAGATGGTGTATATTGAGACATTTTTGGATCCACTTCCATGCATTGACCATTAGAATCCATATACACACCTAAATGGCAATTGTCTTTATTGGAAGTCCACCCTTGATGATGCAAAATCCATATAGTTAAGACTGTTGTGGTATGTTTTTAAAGTTCGGCTCAGCGCCGGCCAACGATGAAAGGTTTGGATTATTAAAATAAACCTTAAACTTATATCATTTAAGTCGTTTTTACAACTTTTCAAGAAAATGTAGATACTTACATTGAAACTCATAAAAGTCATTTCAAAAGGTTTTGGTGTTAAATATGGCAAGAAATTCCACATCAAATTTGGATTAGAAAAAATAATAAGTTTGACCACATAAAAGTCAAAGTTTTCTCTTTGGATGAAGTTGAAACCCACGTATAACATACCTTGCAATATCCAAAGCATAAGAAACAGCAGTCAATGGATCAAGCCTTCCTTTCTTTTTAAGAATATCATACAAACTCCCCTAAAAAATCCCAAAGTTTTAATTACACGCTAAAATAAATGAACCCAAAAATAAAGACACCCACATTTTTTAAATATTTCGTTAAGAAAATAAGTCGGTCTGAGTCTTTCAAAACACCAAGAAACTGCATTATGTTTGGGTGACGCAGCTTTTGCCATAACGCAAGTTCCTTCAAAAACGCTTTCATGTAAACATATTATAAAACAGAAGGTCAGATGACCAAATGAGTACCAATGAGTTCATGTTTGACTTTATAAGAGTCAAACAGACTATTAGGTTTGACTTTAATTGGTCAAAGCTAACCTCACTTTCTCATTTGATTCAATTGAAGACCGGATTGTCTTCGCAGCAACTTCAGTACCGCGCCATTTTACTTTATAAACTTCACCATATGCACCCTGCTGACATAAACAAGTTTCTTTAATATAAAATTTATTCCAAAATATATATTTTATTTGACGATTAGATGAAGTATTTACTTCTCCAATAAGAACCGCGTCTTTCAGTTGAACTTCAGTGTAATGAATCCAATTAAGATCGAGTCTGAGAATCAGCTGCAATCTGTAGAAAGATACGGTTTGACTTTTGTGGTCAACCAGATAATCTTGAACACCAAAAATTTTAACATCACTTTTGATGTTGTGATAATATTATTTAACTTATATCACTACGTTTCATTAACATTTTGTTATTTAAGTATGTTTGACTACAAGGAAAACATTTTCATTGACTCGTTTTCAATAAAGGGAAAATAACGTACCAGATTGCATCTGAAATTTCCAAATGACCTGCACCGATTGCATCTGAAAGCGGCTGCAAATAATAATAATAACGCTTAGATTTCAATTAGTCACAATTTTGCCATATAAATTTGAGAATCCACACAATCCTAAAAGCCAAGAAAAAAAAACTCTAATATGTAGACGTACACCTTCAATCGTTTCAGTCAACATAAGAGAATACATAAATATACTATCAAGAGTTTAGAGTTAACTTCTACCTCAACTGTTTTTGTAATCACTTCTGTGAGAATAAGGGGGGAAAGGGAAATATTACACTTACTTATTGTCGACGCCGACCAGTTCCCTTAGACCCATCACAGCCCAAACACCACCAGATCTTCCTTTGCTGGAACCGTCAACTGTTGGGTTATAGTTTAAGTTGATTAGGTAATAGGGTTCAAAGGATAGGATGTTGTTCTTACCAGAGAAAGAATCAAATGTGGAGGAGGTGCTTGAGCTTGCAAGATTGACGATGCTGGAGAGGGTGATTAGGGTTTTTGGATGAAGCACCGACGAAAACAAGGTTTAGGATAGATCTAGTTGTACAGATTTTTGAATTTTGAGAGTTTGAACTTTGACCGGGATTTCCAAGCGCTTTCTTAGAATTGAGTTTGAAAGCTTTAAATCTTGTACCTTGTGCAATAAGGGTTGTACAACTATTACATTTTCAACATCTTCATATTTTCTCTCTTATTTCTATTATATATAGTAATATATATATATATATACATATATATTAGTATGAAACCCGCGCGATACGACGGGATGACAATTTACATCGCGATACGCGTTTTATGGTTAGTTTATCACTGTTAATAGATCACAAGTAGACTACATATGCACATCAGCAGCAAGCATATAACATATATTAACCACAAAATTAATCAAAACCCACGCCCAAAAACCACATCGTATTTAAGGTTCAAGTTCGGTGAAACACCTGGCCATTAGGTGAACCTTCAAATCGGCTATTGACAGTGCTAGTACTCTTGGCTGATATTCCCACTCCATTTCGTGTACTCATTGTCATCAATAAACCAACACAAATTATATAGGGTTAGGAATCCCTAATTGAAAAGACTAACTAGGTCTAACAATATAACCAAGAAAAAGATGAAATAGAATAGTTAAACGAACCTGTGGTGGAAGAAAGTTTGGTATTGGAGCTCGGATTGACAAAGACGGTGGACTGCAGCGGTATGCTATTCCTCGTGTGTGATGAACATCACTGGTTGCCGCTATCGTATTTGAGAGAGAGAGAGAGAACAAACCATTTGTATTTTGGTCAGACTTTTGGAAGAAATCAGAAAAGTAAAGTAGGAATTCAACATTTGAAACTGTGAAAAGCAAATGAGAATTCAAATTTTAAAATCGTGTCAGTTGTCACGGTTGAAGTATACAATGGGTGGAAATCAATTGGATGCTTAAGGACTTGTACCTCATGCTTTCAAATATGTAAAACTCTTAAATTTAAGAGTTTTAGTGAAAAGACATTCTTATCCTTCCTATATACATTTTAATACAGTATAGATATATACTAGTGGGAAACCCGCGCGATGCAGCTGGAGCGTTATATTCGCTAAAAATAATGATATCGAAACATCAATAAAATAAAGCGTTGGTGTTAAAAGAATACGGAACCAACAAATTGAGGGGAAACAATCATAAAATATATTTACGCTAAGAATATAGAAACAAAACCAACATATTAAAAAGAAAAAAACCTTAAACTGAATTAACCGAACCAATCAATTCACCAATGGACAATTAAGCCATAGTCGATTAACCAAAATTTATAGTTTACTTCGGTTTGATGCGTGACATAACCACACCGGACAATGTTAAATAAGAAACCTATTGATATTTGAAGCAAATCTAATTAAAACTTTCAAGCAACATGATTTATTTTAAAAAGTACCATAAGTATAGTTAATAATGATGATGAAAGGTTTTTTAGATAGTTTAATACATTTTAGTTAAAAAAGAATTTAATATACATAATCATGAGTTTTGAATGTAATAAGTTAAAAAAGTAACCGTGATCAACTTATATTTAAATGCCAAACACCCCTTGTTTACAACTGATGAATACATCCAACAAAACAAAATGAACTCATGAACATAGAGCCAAAACAAACCCAAACAAAGACAAGGGCAAAGAAGTCAAATATGCCAAATTGTTCCAAATAATGCAATAGACCAAATCCAATTCTAAAAGAAACCAAATGATCTTCAATCCAGTTCTTCCATTTTCATCCAGAACCAGCTTATTGAATTTGCCACCCACGATTCACAGACCACTAAATTCTTTGAACTATTATAAACTGCAACTATAACATGTCCACATAATAAATTCATGAAAACAAAAATTAACATACCAATGGTAAACACAAAGAAATTAATACATAATGTTCAAACTCTATTTCAAGCTATCAATTTATTAAAAATTAAAATAATTGGATTTTAATTATGACACTAATTTAATTACCAAAACTGATATGAAGCCATCCAGTACAATTACTCTACTTGACCCGAAAGCTGTATAAACAACACCTGACTAACACAAACTTAATTATCGAACCCGACCCGAAGCAGTCCAAAAGCTGACTTACCTAGACCTGATTAAACATATAAAGCTCCTGAACCCAACACTGAATAGTAGATAATGAGAATAAATTCAATATTCCCAAACGCTATAAAGGTCTCGGATCAATGCTCACCAGCAAAGAATCATATGAGGATACAGATTGAGATACCTAGTCTACTTAAGTAGAGGTGTCCATTGAAACTGGTCAACCAAACATAACCAAACCGAACCTACGCCTAACCAAAGCTGAAAATGAGTTCGTTTTAAACCAGTATAATAGGAACCAGTTCGGAACTCGTAGAAGTCATAGGCTTGGGACCAATTTATAATCCTCGACATTGAAACCGGTTCCAAACAATTTATAATTAACTTATATATATTTACAAACCGAGCGGGCTTGAGTTGTTTACAAACTGACCAGCTCAACTCGTTTATCTTAAAGAGCTAAAATGTTAATCTAGAGCTTGCTCATGAAAAGTTCAAGCCAACACGTTTATTTTTTTATAAAAAATATATATTATATTAGACATTAATATATATACAAAATATAGTTTTTTATCATACATAATTAATAAACTGCAATCTGGAATTTTTAAAACTTTTATGTCTTAATTTGGGTTAAAATTTATACGCACTAAAATTGTGATTCAGTTTAAACGATCCAATGAGTGAGCAAGATAAATGATCCTAACAAGCGAGCCAATGAACTGAGTCTACCTTGGCTAGTTACAAACCAAGCCAGCTTGGCTGGTGTACAGACTGAGCGGGCTTGGGTCGTTTGCAAACTGATCGACTTGGCTTGTTTATCTTAACGAGATGAAATGTTGATCTAGAGCTCGCTCATAAAAAGTTCGAACACTTGATTTTTAATAGCAAACCTGGTAGGCAAATCAAAAGTAAAAGAAAAATTTAGATGAACCATTACTCAACTACATTCGTAAATATACTCGGTAAAACTTCTTGACCCATTACAACTTGGTTTAGTTCATGTGACTTTTTAGGCCCAACACATTTGGTTAAAAATTTACTTTTAATATAAAAAACTGTTGGTTTACTTGTTCGTGCTTCGTTGTTTGTTCGGTTAAAGTTAAAAGGACAAACATGAATATGTTCCATTCACGCTCGTTTAGTTTGATTACAAGCCATAATACAAAGTATAGACACTAATTCGTGTTCGTTCGTTCGGAGCATTTAGCAAGCCGATATCGAGCCACTCATGAGTGGTTTGGCTCGTTTACGCTCTTTTATTAATGCCGGTTTTAATATACACACCATTTTTTAAACAACACACAACTATATACAATGAGTATATCCTAATCATAGTAAAGTCTTACTATCAGCTCCATTTGGAACAATCAACCCACCAGCTCCAATTCCAAAAAAAAAACATATTCATTTAGAAGTCGAGTTCCCATACTGTTGTGTCGTGCTGCAGATTTATAAATATAAAACAATATTACATATAACTTATACGCTCATAAAAATAATAAAAGTTAGTTTATACAATTGTACCTTTAGTTTCACCCATATAGGCGGGGGCCACTTTAACCGAAAAGTGAGTGCTTTAAATGGGAAACGAATTTACAGTTCCGCGAACCCGATTTATTTCTTCTTTTTGATCAAACTTACACTTTCTCCAGTTTTGCCGATCCGCCTTGCCTGCAATGTTTAACAAACCTGCCAAAACTTGCAATTCGTTAAACATATATGTATTAATGGTTCGTGATTTACAAAGAAAAAAAGTAAGGCTTTTTATAGTTTCTTCATTTAAAAAGTAAAAATGATTGTGTATGAGCATATTTATAAACTATAAAGTGATGCAAATTAGCTCACCTCACAATCAAACTGCACGAGAATATCCATAAGCAAAAGTTATTGATGTCATCACAGACTTTTTTAAGTTGAACATAAACGAGCGAAACTTTTTCAAGTGAAACACACAACGCTCAACTTAAATCATGCAAAGCTCCAACTTACATTCCAATATACTTTACAATAAGCATATTAACATTTCTCATTTCCAACATACGCCAAATAAAGTCCGCTTCTTTTCCATTTGGGGCTGGAACGGGATCAAAGTTTACATCTCCAACATCTATGTTTGGATCAATGTTGCAACGATCTGTGTTGTGTGTCTGAATCGCATTCTTAATTTTCAAAAACTTAGTGTATCGCTTATCTAAAGACAAATATTTAACAAAAAGTGTAGTGGGTCAAGATTTGCTTATTTTAGCATGGGAACAAAAATAAGACTCGAGTTAACCATCAGTAGGTGAAATAAGAGTTGAGATGTAAAACCGAAACCCGAAACCCAACTTATCCTGCTGACTGGTTGGTTAATCTTAAATTTTTTAGGCTGCAATTAGAAAACATCAAAACGGTATGAACCAAACAAGATTACAAAGCTAGATAGTGGGTCAAAACCGATTCGCTTAAAATGCGCTATTTTGTATGCAAATTAAAACAAACCAAGTTAATTTAGGTTGACCATCAAACAAATTTTGAAATACGTTAATTATGATTACAATGAGATAGTTAATTAAAAATCAAGTAAACGGACACTATTTTATATGTCCACTTGTTACGAACTCGTTTATGATCATAATCAGACCAATAAACATACCTCTGGAGTCTCGAACGGAACCCTAGGTCGACGGTTCTTCCCCGTTTTCAAATATATAGCCCAAACCGAGGGCAATAAATGTATTATTTGATCGATTGGTACAATCATTAATCGATTCCAGATGCAAATCGCTCATGATTTATGGCTTGGATATGATTTAGGGTTTTATGTAGCTTTCCACTTCTCTCTCCAAACTCTCGTCTGTACGTATGTGTGGAATTTAGATTTTGAAATTTGAATTTGGATGTGCCGCGTGTTTTCAACCAGGGTGTTTCAAGGGCTAGAACAACTTGTACACAATGCTAAAATGAATTGTACCTCTTAATTTTACGTCACACCCCCATCTTAGGCCTAGGAGTGCGACCAATAGTTGGTACCACAAGTGTAAATAAATCAGAGTTACGTTTAATTAGCTAAAAACTTTAACTTGTGGATTAAAGTTGTGATATTACAAAAGACGGAAACGTAAAAGATTCCCGTTTAAGTTTAAAAGATTACTTGTTTTTATTACAAACCACCATTCTAACATATTAAATTTATATAAATCAAATCCGAGCCATCGGATATTTATAGCACTTCGACACTCCAAGCGCTATCCTTATTCACCTGCAAAATGTAAGAAAGTACGTCAACAACGAATGCTGGTCAACACGCTGACGCTAAAATATTTTCTTTTACTTTATTACCCCTTGAGACTACGCCTGCCTCGGCCCATCGTGGCTTAGGAATAACAAAGTTAAATAACACATATATAAATTCGAGTCTCTACTCTAGGTCATCTCAGCAAACACCGTAGCGTTCAACTTAGTTAAGTACCCGTACGTATACACAATGGTCGTGCTTCCCGCGGGAAAGCGTCCTACGACCAGGCGTGGTGCGATGTGCCCAACGCGTACTACCACATATGTAAGGATCCAGACAAACGTATACTACAGCCTGAGGGCTAGGCTTATACTCTTATTTATAACGGTTTTAGAAACACGTAGTCCCTTGTAAACAATTTTCATATAACATGTTTGACTCGTTTGAAAACAAGTTTGTAAAAGTTTGGGGGCGTATTCACCTTATCGCTTTGGGATCGGCTTCAACACCGTCCGAGGGTCTTTCCCTTGCTATCTCACGCCTATAGTAGGAGTATAACCATTTGTTAGTCGGATATACAATCCGGCTTAAGACCTTTAGTCTTATTTTATAACTCTACCTCGATGAACCTTTAGTTCAGAGATCTCTTTTACTTGAAAACCTTTAGTTTAAAAGTAGTTATAGACCTTTAGTTTATTTATAAAACCCGACGTTTCTTCTTCTCTAAGAAACGTATTATTTTCTTTATTATTTAAGAATACTCATTATTACTTAAATAATAATTTCATAACAAAGAATATATATACTTGCACACATATATATATTTATCTATCACAACATATCTTTTACTTTTTCTTTGTTATGTTTTCTTTTCTTTTATCGAGGTATCGAGTATAACCTCGACTTAAGGTTTAAGCCTTTATAATAATATTTTATTATTATATTCATTGGCGTTAAGCCTTACCTTAAAAGGCTTATGAAAACCCTAATGATTTGAGCAGCACTCCAACGCCGCTTGGTTTCTTTTGTCGTCTTTGAACATCTTCCCATCTTGTTGCCAAATGATAGTACCAATCTTCAACACTCGTTGGCACGTTTTTCGAGGATCATCACCATGAGAACAAACGCCTTCTTGGTATGTGGGTGGAGGGTGGCACGAACTTCGAGGAAACATCGACACGGAAGTCGAGGATCGAGGGTACGTATTTCGAGGTGTAGAGAGATGTTTGATAGAGAAAGGAGTACTGATTTGTGGTGTGAAGAAATGAGATCCCAACCTTGCTATTTATAGACATGATCAGGAGTCCCATCGTGGTACGCGACAACCTCCTGGGCACTCGTAGCGTACCGCGACGTAGCCCTGGCCAGTCACAACATAGGTCTGCCACGTGTCGCTACGTGGCAGACGGTGTGCCACGTGTTGACACGTGGCGGACGACGTGCCACGTGGCGACCGATGTGCCACGTGGCAGGCCACGCGTCTCGCTGTCAAACACCCCATCGCGTATCGCGATGGGTCTCTCTTCTGATCCATCGCGTAGCGAACAACGCCTCTCCAAGGCGAGACTTTTAAAAGAACTTTGTCACCAACATTAAATTCCAATGGTTTTCGACGGACATCGGCGTAACTCTTTTGGCGATCACGTGCCGTCTTAAGTCGTTCTCGGATTTGAAGAACCTTGTCGGTGGTTTCTTGGACTATCTCGGGTCCAGACAATTGATTGTCTCCGGTTTCAGACCAACACACGGGCGTTCTACACTTACGACCATATAACGCCTCGAATGGTGCGCCTTGAATACTTGTATGATAGTTGTTGTTGTACGAGAACTCCATTAGAGGTAAGTGGTCATCCCAACTTCCACCTAAATCTGTCACACAAGCGCCGAGCATATCTTCCAACGTTTGAATCGTCCTTTCGCTTTGCCCATCGGTTTGTGGATGATAGGCGGTGCTAAGGTTAAGATTTGTGCCTAACGCTTGTTGGAAGCTTTTCCAAAAGTGAGACGTGAAACGGCTGTCTCGATCAGAGATTATTGATAGCGGTACTCCATGCATAGCTACAATGGTGTTTACATAAATACGCGCTAGCTTATCCATTGAATACGACTCATTGATAGGTATGAAGTGTGCGGGCTTTGTTAAGCGGTCCACAATTACCCATATAGCATTGTGTTGACGAGTCGTCTTTGGGAGTTTAGTTATAAAATCCATGGTAATTAACTCCCACTTCCATACGGGAAGTTCAGGTTGCTGGAGCAATCCCGAAGGCTTTTGATGTTCAGCCTTGACTTTCAAACAAGTTAAACATTTCGCAACATGCGAAGCGACATCCCTTTTCATTCCATTCCACCAATAGTTTGCTTTGAGATTATGGTACATTTTGTCACTCCCGGGATGCATCATATATTTGGATTTGTGAGCCTCGTTCAAAATTTTCTTACGCAAGTCCCCAACGATTGGTACCCAAATTCTATTGCAGAGTCTAAGGATACCATCGTCACCCTTGACTAGCGAGTCAACGGTGCCGTTACGTTTTTCGTCGGAGATTTGGTTTTCAGCGATCGCTTGAGTTTGGGCAGATTTGATTTGCTTGAGAAGGTCGACTTGGAGTTCTAGCCTCAACGCTCGGACTCTTTTTGGCTTTCCGTGCTCTTTACGACTTAAGGCATCAGCCACAACGTTGGCTTTACCTTCGTGATAGACTATCTCGCAATCGTAGTCGTTGAGAGTCTCCATCCAGCGTCGTTGGCGCATGTTGAGCTCTTTTTGATCAAAGATATACTTTAAGCTTTTATGATCAGTGTACACGGTAAATCTTACTCCATGGAGATAGTGCCTCCATATCTTAAGTGCAAAGATTATGGCGCCTAACTCTAGATCGTGAGTTGTATAGTTCTTTTCGTGTTCTTTGAGTTGACGAGAGGCGTATGCAATCACTTTCTTTCTTTGCATTAGTACACATCCCAAACCGGAATGAGATGTGTCGCTAAATACAACAAAGTCCTCAGTACCTTCTGGCAAGGCCAGTATAGGTGCTTGGGTGAGCTTTTGTTTAAGTATATCGAACGCCTCTTGTTGCTTCGTTCCCCATTCATATTTGATGTTCTTGTGAGTTAAAGAAGTTAGGGAAACGGCGATACGAGAGAAATTTTCAATGAACCTACGGTAATAGCCGGCCAAACCTAAGAAATTTCTGATCTCGGTTGGCGATTTCGGGATTTCCCACTTAGAGATAGCTTCAATCTTAGCGGGATCGACTTGAATATCGTTGACGTTGATAATATGACCAAGAAAATGTACCTCATGCAACCAAAACTCGCATTTTGAGAATTTAGCATACAACTTCTCGGTTCTAAGAATTTCAAGTAAAGTTTGAAGATGGACTTCATGATCATCCTTAGACTTAAAATAAATTAATATGTCGTCGATGAATACGATAACAAATTTATCCAAGTAAGGCTTACAGATTCGATTCATCATGTCCATGAACACGACTGGAGCATTAGTAAGTCCAAACGTCATGACCGTGAACTCATAATGTCCATACCTTGTTCGAAAAGTAGTTTTCGGGATATCCTCGGATTGGACTTTGAGTTGGTGATAGCCTGAACGAAGATCGATTTTAGAAAAGAAGCTAGCACATTGAAGTTGGTCAAAAAGATCATCGATTCGAGGGAGTGGATAACGATTTTTTATTGTGACTTTGTTCAACGCACGATAGTTAATACACATACGCATGGATCCATCCTTCTTTTTGACAAATAGAATTGGCGCTCCCCAAGGTGACGAACTTGGTCAGATAAAGCCTTTCTCTAGTAGCTCATTGAGTTGTTTCTTTAACTCCTTCATTTCTATTGGTGCTAAGCGATACGGAGCTTTGGCGATCGGAGCGGTACCGGGAATAAGATTGATCCTAAACTCTACTTCACGATCGGGAGGGATTCTGGGAAGTTCATCAGGAAAGACATCAGAAAAGTCGGGGACTATAGGTACGTCCTTTATCTCCTTTGGCTTTGACTTTTCAGTGACGTTGGCCATGAATGTTAAGCATCCTTGATTCAAACATTTGTTAGCCCCAATCATGGAAATTATGCTAACTTGGCCAGCATCTTTATCCCTTTCGATTCGAATCGTTCGTTTATCGGGGGCTTAAAGTTCAACGGTTTTGCTATTGCAAATGATACGGGCATGGTTATCGGATAACCAATCCATACCAAGTACAATATCAAAACCAATAAGTGCCATTGGTAAGAGTTGGATAGGCAAAATATAACCAGCTAAATGAATTTTTCCGTTTTCAAGGGCTTCGGAGATCTTAACGATTTCGCCACTAGCAATCTCGACGCTTAGAGTTTTATTTAACTTTGTTAAAGGTTCGTTTAATAGACTACAAAAGCTATAATCTATAAAACTTAAATTGGCACCTGAATCGAATAAAACTCTAGCATAGGTGTCGTTGACTAGAAACGTACCGGTGATGGTTTCCGGCATGTCAGCGGCTTTCTTTGTGTCGAGTACGAAGACTCGGCGTTTCCCTTCTTATTCTGGCCACTTCCACCCGCACCCCAGTCGCAGGTTTGCTCTTTGGGCATTCAAAAATCAGGTGCCCCATCTCCTTACATTTGTAACACGTCATCTTTTTCTTCCAGCAGTCAGCAGCATCATGACCCGGTCGTTGACATGTTTCACACACTTTTGAAGGCGGAGCGAAGTTACATCTACCCATATGATACCTTTTACAGATTTTTCACGGTGTGGCGTTTGAATTGAATCGATTTTGGTTTACGCCCTTGCCTTTGAATTGATTGTTTCCCCCGGTCCTTCTCTGGTCATTGGTTGACACAACTTTCTTATCCTCTTCCTTGTCGCGGACCATGCCGCCCATCAAATAACCAGCTAACTCCATCGCAGAATCAATGGTTTGTGGTAAGTGTGACCTCACCATGTCGCGGATTTCCCGCGGCAGTCCCCAAATGTACCTTGTAACCTTGCTAGATTCTAGATTCACCAGCTGGGGAACTAGACGACAATATTCGTGAAACTTGGTGTTGTATTCACGGAGATTCGTCCCTACGACCTTAAGATTGAGAAATTTAGTTTGGATTTGGTCGGTTTCATGCATGGGACAAAACTTTCCCATCAATGCAGCCTTAAACTCATCCCAGCTCAAATTATACATCATCTCTCTCCCTTTTCTCATTAACATCGTATTCCACCACTCGAGCGCTTCTCCCTTAAACATAAGGGCAGAGTATTGAATCTTTTCTTCATTGGTACACTTTCTCGTTAACACAATCGTCTCCATCTCCTCAAGCCATCTTATGGTCGTGATGGCTCCTTTGTCACCATGGAACTCTTTCGGTCCATAGTATTTGAAATCTTTGAACGAACACCCACTAATATTAAGTTTCTTGAATTCTAGTCTAACTCCTCCATCGGCGTTAGACTCATGAACACTTTCCTCGACTCGAGACTGGTTCGGACGAGACTTAACAGACTTTCGGGAATGATTAACGGAATGAGAATGTTTTGAATTTTTCGATCGAGACCTAGCCATGGACTCTTCTCTAACCGCATCCTTAATCATCTTTTGTATTTTATTCATAATTTTTTCGGGAATTTCTTCTTCTTGATTACCCACGGGGTCTTTCCCCTTTTCTTTTCTTTTCTTTTCTTATTTCTTTCTTTTTTTCTTTTCTAACATTTTCGTTGTTGTTACTTTGTTCAGACATTTTATCGTTTTTCTTTCGATTTATATCTGAAATTCAACAAATTTTTCTTTCTTAATACAACATTTTATTCATAACAATATATATCATAATTGATATATATTTTTATTGTACAACACAAAGATATATATATATATATATATATATATATATATATCATGTCACACGATATATATATTTATAGACCTATCTCTATGTTAGTGCATGGTTTCGGTGTCCGTAGCGATCGAATAATTTATAGGCGGTTTAGTTTTTGTATTTAATGTATATTGTAAAATAGCTTATAAATAGGGAGCTCATGCTCATAATATAGTAGAGAACTTGTACATAGATCTAAGTTATTCTCTCCATAACTTATCTCCACCATAATGTATTTACTCCATATTTATCAATAAAGTATTATATTTAAAGTATCGATTTCGTGTTGATGCATCGTACTAGCGGCTAGATCTTGGAATCTATGACGTTCTCTCAATTGGTATCAAAGAAAGAGCTGCTCTTGATGCATCAATAAGATAAATCTGAGTTTTCGTGTTTTTCGTGTTCTTTGGGTTTTGTTCAGGTCTGGAGTAAATTAGTGTGTTATAGATGGATTTGAGTGTGAATTCGTGTTTATGGATGGAAGATGATGCTTCCTGTGTAATTTGGTGTTAAGTTATGGTGTATTGAAGGATATGCCATGGAAGAGCATGGTTATGGTTTGATTCGGTTTTTGATGATTCTGTGGTTGTTAAGTTAATTGGATGATGGATTTGTATTTATTATTGAAATCTGCATGTTTATGTGAATTTTGGTGGTTAATTATGGTGAATTGAAGATTTCACCATTGAAGAGCATGATATGGGTTGATTATTTGGTGATGAATAAGTAATCGTTAAGTTAATTGGGTGTTAGATTCGTGATCAGTGTGAAAAACCGAGTGTTCGGGTAGATTTTCATGGGTAATTATGGTGTTTTGATGATTTCACCATGGTTGAAGCTTGGATCTGCAGATTCCGGTCAGATCTATGATTTTCCGGCGATGTAACAATATTTTTCGGTGAATTACGTTTTTCCGGCAAACACCTCAGATCCAACAACCTGATTCGTTGTTACTGTAGCTAATTCGTTAAGAAGTCTAACGAATCTACTGTGGCAATTCGTTAAGGAAAATTTAGCGAATTAAGAGTTAATTCGTTAAGGTAATAGTAACGAATCAGGTTAATTCGTCAAGGAGATTTATTAAGTTAAAGGTAATGAATTAAGGCAATTCGTTAAGTTAATTCGTTAAGTTAATGATAACGAATTAAGGCAATTCGCTAAGGTAATTCGTTAAGTTAAAGATAACGAATTAAGTTAATTCGTCAAGGAGATTCGTTAAGTTAAGAATAACGAAGTAAGGTAATTCATTAATGGGTATGAAGAATTGGAAATGTTAACGAATGGGAGGCCATTCGTGTAACTGTTATAACGAATGAGGATTGTTATAACGAATTAAGAATGGTAATTTATAACGAATTGAGTTGATTTGTTAGGTGTATAACGAATGAGTTATTGGTTGACGAATGGAGAGCACGAACTAATGTAACGAATGGTGTATATCTATAACAAATTAGAGAGGCAATTCGTTAAAAAAAATGGCGGGAAAATTTTTCTTGTGCGAATTTTTTCCTGAATGCTCCTCGTAAGTGAGATTTCATTTTTGAAAATTTTGGCGTTAATATTTATTTTTCGAAAAATTTCGATGAATTTTTGGCGTGAAAATCGGAAAAATTTTCTTAATCGAAATTTTTCTAGGATGTTCCTAATGTACTGGAGACTCTTCGTGCAAATTTGGTAATATATTTTTCGGCCGACTGTTTATGCGTTTCGGCTGGCCGAGGGGGAGATCTCGTGTAATTTAAGGAGGAGTGTGTTTGTTTGTGAACCTTGAAGATTATTCAAAGAACTTGCTTATTTTGTTAAGAAAAGGGGAGATAAAACTTTCATCTGAGTTTATTTAGCTTGCATCTTCCTACGTTTGCAAGGTTTCTTGAAAAATTACTGCAATTCGGGTGGTAATTCATGACTACAAAGCTACATTTGACTAAGTTCAAGACCGCAGTTGCTTTTCGATTGGTGATTGATTTGTTCAAAATTGAAACCTGACTATGTGGGATACGAGTGTCTGTCCGTTTACTTCTTTCTGAGGGACTTTGATCCTGACTATGTTGGCTACGAGTAAATGGCGGATTACTTCTGTTGAGGGAGACGATTCTCGAACGAGTTGATCTATTTGAAGAATATACGAGTCTTGTCATTAAATTGAAGAACTTGATCATTTGGGATTTATTAATGGAGGTTGGAACTCTGAATCTTATGATGCCCAAACATTAGTGCATCTTTGCGAATGAGATGTGGAAGAGCTTCAAAGAGCTATTTGGGATAAACATTATCAAGAGAGGGAAAACCGAAATGAAAGATGTTGAATGATAGATTTGCTTATGAAGATGTGTGACGAGGTTAAACGTAAAGATATGTTTTCTTTACCGGTGCTGATGGAAAGCTGATGACTTGTTGTTGATTGTTAAAATATTGAACCATATCATACGCCAGTGGATGATCGGATGATCTCCAAGAGTTGCTCACTTTGAGGGGGAGATCTAATATGAGAAGCTACAAGTTATTGTTTTGCTGAAAAAGATTTAAAGATTGTTTGTCTGCACAAGCCCGAAAATCATCAGTCAAGAGGGTGTCTGTTAGTGCACGGTTTGTGACTGGTGATTTGCAGTTAAAGTATTCAAGGATAAAGTATTCGATAGCTATGGAAAAAGGGGAGTCTGTTAGTGCGCGGTTTCGGTGTCCATAGCGATCGAATAAGTTATAGGCGGTTTAGTCTTTGTATTTAATGTATATTGTAAAATAGCCTATAAATAGGGAGCTCATGCTCATAATATAGTAGAGAACTTGTACATAGATCTAAATTATTCTCTCCATAACTTATCTCCATTGTAATGTATTTACTCCATATTTATCAACAAAGTATTATATTTAAAGTATCGATTTCGTGTTGATGCATCGTAGTAGCGGCTAGATCTTGGTCTCTATGACGTTCTCTCACTTTACATAAGAACGTCTCAGCGTTCTTTATTATACATAATACACATACAGTTATTTTACACACATACTTCCATCCTATCTCCTTCTCCATCACCTCAATCCTTCATGAACTTTTTCACTATCTTTGTCAGCTTGTTACACTTATGAAGAAGCTTTTCTCCTATCTTCTTCTTTTTCTTTCCTTCATCAGCCACCTTCCTTCTCCAATCATCTGTCTCATGGAGAGCACGGTCCAAGTGTTCTTCATATGATTCTGGGATCTCATTGGGGTATCCATATTGTGGAGGTGGGTCACGGTAACCCAATGTCACCATTTCGTAGTGGTTTCTTGGTTCTGGATATGGAACGTCGGTCATGTTGGATGAAAGGTAGAAGAAAGCTTTAGCAGCTTCGTTCTGTTCTCGGATCTCATTAGCTTGCTCTTCAATTGATGGTATTTTTCCTTTAAATGGTGGGAAGCTTGACGAAGCTTGGTTCTTGAGATTTTCAAGATATTGGACATATGGATCCACAGAACCGTAGCTCGGATTTTGGGAAGTGAGTGATCCATCCATTGATGTTGTTATCTCATTGGGATTATTAGGATGCTCTTCTTCCGGTTCAGACTCTTCCTCAGGATTCTCCTCTTCTTCGGGGTCCTCCTCCTTTTCTGGTTCCTCTTCTTCCATAGGTTCTTCCTCTTTCATATGCTGGGTGGTCTCATTGATCATCGGGGGCATTTTGAAACTTTCATAAGGCATCATCACCCTTATTCTGGGTTTGCGAGATGACCCTTCACCATTAATGGGTTGAGAATTGACCTCGTTAACAGTGGAGCTTCCGGTATGCCATCGTCGTTGATCAGAGTAGCATTGCATCCAGTCGGAGGATGGGGATCTTGGTTCTTCCTTTATTGGTCGATTTGAGAGGAAGGCATAGGACAGATGTGGATTTGGTAGGTATCCAGTTGGGTAGTACTGCTGTATTTATGATGGTTGGTAAGTGGGGATCTCCGATGGATGGTACGTCGGTACTTCAGAGGGTTGGTACATGGGTATTATTGGTGGAT
The DNA here is from genome assembly GCF_021521415.1 of Bidens hawaiensis. Taxonomy (NCBI): domain Eukaryota; kingdom Viridiplantae; phylum Streptophyta; class Magnoliopsida; order Asterales; family Asteraceae; genus Bidens; species Bidens hawaiensis. The sequence goes on along the minus strand of NW_027501916.1, from coordinate 44,041 downwards.
GGTAGCTTGAGTGCCTTGGTGGTTCAATTCTTTGTTTCGGTGGACTATCGGGTACGTCTATTGGATAATGTTTGCTTTCGGGGTAGTATACCGGCTTGGTCAAGTCATGTTCTACATCTTGATCGAAGCATGCTTCGTAGTAACCGTCACTCATATTGTCTTCGGGGAAAGGTTCGGCAATTCCGGCTTTTTTAGACGTGCGCACAAAGCTCTCCATATAAGCTTTGAATGACATCTAACATTTTGGGTGGTTTAGAATGTGGAGGGAAAGAAAAGCTTACCAGCCTATCTTATCCCTAAGACAAATAATCAATTAATTCCTATACTTGGATCGAAGCTTGGGTATTGTTTTATGATACCCAATTCGCTAAGATCGATGGCTCTGATACCAACCTGTCACACACCCCTCTTAGGCCTAGGAGTGCGACCAATAGTTGGTACCACAAGTGTAAATAAATCAGAGTTACGTTGAATTAGCAGAAGAATTTATAACTTTTGGATTAAAGTTGTGATATTACAAAAGACGGAAACGTAAAAGATTCCCGTTTAAGTTTAAAAGATTACTTGTTTTTATTACAAACCACCATTCTAACATATTAAATTTATATAAAACAAATCCGAGCCATCGGATATTTATAGCACTTCAATACTCCAAGCGCTATCCTTATTCACCTGCAAAATGTAAGAAAATACGTCATCAACGAATGTTGGTGAACACGCTGACACTAAAATATTTTCTTTTACTTTATTATCCCTCGAGACTACGCCTGCCTCGGCCCATCGTGGCTTAGGAATAACAAAGTTAAATAACACATTTATAAATTCGAGTCTCTACTCTAGGTCACCTAAGCAAACACCGCAACGTTCGACTTAGTTAAGTACCCGTACGTATACACAATGGTCGTGCTTCCCGCGGGAAAGCGTCCTACGACCAGGCGTGGTGCGATGTGCCCTCCGCGTACTACCACATATGTAAGGATCCAGACAAACGTATACTACAGCCTGAGGGCTAGGCTTATACTCTTATTTATAACGGTTTTAGAAACACGTAGTCCCTTGTAAACAATTTTCATATAACATGATTGACTCGTTTGAAAACAAGTTTGTAAAAGTTTGGGGGCGTATTCACCTTATCGCTTTGGGATCGACTTCAACACCATCCGAGGGTCTTTCCCTTGCTATCTCGCACCTATAGTAGGAGTATAACCATTTGTTAGTCGGATATACAATCCGGCTTAAGACCTTTAGTCTTATTTTATAACTCTACCTCGATGAACCTTTTGTTCATAGATCTCTTTTACTTGAAAACCTTTAGTTTAAAAGCAGTTGTAAACCTTTAGTTTATTTATAAAACCCGACATTTCTTCTTCTCTAAGAAACGTATTCTTTTCTTTATTATTTAAGAATATTCATTATTACTTAAATAATAATTTCATAACAAAGAATATATATACTTGCACACACACACACACACACACACAGACACATATATATATATATATATATATATTTATCTATCGCAACATATCTTTTACTATTTCTTTGTTATGTTTTCTTTTCTTTTTTCGAGGTATCGAGTATAACCTCGACTTAAGTTTAAGTCTTTATAATAATATTTTATTATTATATTCATTGGCGTTAAGCCTTACCTTAAAGGCTTATGAAAACCCTAACGATTTGAGCACCACTCCAACGCCGCTTGGTTTCCTTTGTCGTCTTTGACCAACTTCCCTTCTTGTTGCCAAATGATAGTACCAATCTTCAACACTCGTTGGCACGTTTTTCGAGGATCATCACCATGATAACAAACGCCTTCTTGGTATGTGGGTGGAGGGTGGCACGTACTTCGAGGAAATGTCGACACGGAAATCGAGGATCGGGACACGATTATCGAGGAATTATGGCACGTTTATCGAGGTGGATCGAGGGTACGTATTTCGAGGTGTAGAGAGATATTAGAGAGAGAAAGGAGTACTGATTTGTGGTGTGAAGAAATGAGATCCCGACCTTGCTATTTATAAACATGATCTGGTACGCGACAACCTCCTGGGCACCCGTCGCGTACCGCGACGTAGCCCTGGCCAGTCACAACATAGGTCTGCCACGTGTCACTACGTGGCAGATGGTGTGCCACGTGTTGACACGTGGCGGACGACGTGCCACGTGGCAGGCCACGCGTCTTGATGTCTGACACCCCCATCGCGTATCGCGATGGGTCTCTCTTCTGATCCATCGCGTAGCGCGATGGGTCAGGAAAACAGAATTTTTATTTTTAACCCTTAGGTTTGGATTTTAGCAAATTTGATCCCTTAACTATGGAATGTTGACATTTTTGAACTCGAAATTTTCATGATGTTACATTTTAAGAGTTTTTGGGTAAATTACCATCTTGCCCTTCCTACATGTATTATAAGATAGTATAAATATATGGTAGAGATATTGTACGATAATGGCTTAACGTACGAGAGGTACGCGAGACTCTCAAAGGCAAAATACAAGGCAAAAAAACTAAAAAGCTCATAAAATGCTTAAGAAACGCTCAAAAAAGGTTTTCATGAAAAAAAGTGAAAAATTGATCGATTACCATCCAAAACTTTTTTTACTAGTGAACCAATGATTAATTGGATATGTATTGACGATTCTGAGATGCTGTGATGTGATTTCATGGATCGATTTGTGAAAAACGAGATTCACGTACGTAATGTACGTTAAGGTATTATTGTATTGGATATTTTACCTATATATATATGTATATATATATATATAATAAGTGAAAATAAGAAGAAAAATAGTAAGTGTAATAAATGTAAATAAGTATCGGATTAGACTAAACGTACCCCTCCTCTATTTGTCACACCCCTCCTTAAACTTTCAATAACCTTAAACAATTTTGTTTGATATGTTACTTTCCTTTAACTTTTTTTTTGCCTTGTATAGTTTTCTTATAATATTTTCACCTTTTGAAATATAGAAACTATTGTTGTATTAATATAAATTCCCATTTGTGATTTTTTTCCGATTAAACTACCTTTTCAAATATAAACACCAATTCGCAAAAGTTGTATAGTTTATTACATATGAACACTATTTTCTTTTTTATTTATTAATAAAAAAAATTAAAATTGTTTTTAAAATAACAAACTATCATTAAAAACTATTTTTTAAAAACACTTTTTTTAAAAGCAATTATAGAAAAAATGTATTTTAAACAATAAAAAAAATGCTTTAAGTAAGAAAAAAATGGATCTTGTTATTTAAAACATGATTTTGAAAATATGAAAAAAAAGTTTATAAAAAATCTTAAATAAACATGTTTTAAAATCTGTTAAAATAAAAGATAATATAATGGCTATTATATTTATAATTATTGATAATAAATGCTGTTCCAATTTCATGTAGTATACTAAATGACTACAACATTTCCTTCTATATTATTACACATGTTTGGCACTAAAACAAACTAAAGGTTTTTTTTTGAACGACCAACTAAGTAACGCCGGGTATTCCGTACGCGGCCCCCATTGACTAAAGGTAGCCCGAGCCGGCCACTAGTCTGGACGGACGGAGCCCCTAGCGGTCAATATATTGAGGGATTCACCGGATAAAACCCGACCCTCACGCCCGCCAAATGGCACGACAGCGAGGAGCCGGTAAAACCGGGTGAGATCAGGACTCGAACCCTGGCAAGCTAGGGTCATCCCTCATATCTCTCATATAAATTGGTGATAGTGAGGTTTAAACTCCCTACCTCTCACTTGTAAAGTGAATGTTCTAACATTGAGCCACAACCAATTTATATAACAAACATAAGGTTACTATGGGTTAAATAACTTATATTAAAAAATTAAGTGCAACAAATATACAAAGTTGAAGTGTGTAATAAAACATATTTTTAAATGTGTAAAAAAACACAAAATTATATAAAATTTATTCATGTAATGTTGCCATGTTGATACGCTTATGCTAGTAAATGTGTATCACATTTTGAAGTATTAATGGTCTACAAATTATGAATTAGTTTACTATGAAATTACTTTGAGAGAAATAAAAATAATTAGAAAAAGCAGTAAAGATTATGATGTACAATATGAATAAATCGAATAGATATAACCGAACCGGTCAAAAAACCGTTGGGATAGCTGATGATTTCCAAAAACTGACAATAGTGGGGCCGTTATGGCTAACAAGGTTTCTATACCCGCAAAAATCAAACCATTGATCTGTAGTGTGTGTGTGTATAGGGGCACGCTCAATAAGGAACTCAAAAAAAGGGGGGACCTGTTTATTTTACATGCAAAAAAATAATAAACTCGATTTCACATATAAAAAAGATTTTTTGCGTAAAATTTTTTGACTTTTGTTCATAAATATATGTAGAAGACATTTCAATTAAAAATTAATTTTGTAAAAAAATATTTTATCACCATAAACCATTCCAAGGACTTTAACCTTATCAACTTACTTTTACACACTATCTAAGCCTCGAACTCAGACAACCAATCCATTCCCAAAACCACATTGAACCCTTCTAAGGTCATTACGTAAAAGGTAACATGGAACTCACCTCCCTCTAACTCTATCTTACATACCTTAATATTCTCATTATACTAACAGAAGTTTCACTAGCTGTTTTACTGTAAAGGTTTCAGGCACATAACAACATTTTATTTTTGCTAACTTACTAAATGTTGTAGCTACAAAACTTCTATTTGCATCTGAATCAAATAATACATATCGGAAATACCATTTACTAGAAATGTACATGTCACAACATTTGGGATCTGCTTGGCTTGTTCTTGTGTCAGCATGAAGGCTTTGTCTTTGGCCTCGTTTTCTCAGCATCTTTCTTTCCACTTCATCCAGCTTCACCAATAGTACATTCCCTAGCCATATGACCCGTTTTACCGCATTTGTAACATGCGGGCTTTGCAGTGCAATCTGGAGCATAATGCCCCACTTTCCCACACTTGTAACATGCATCAGACCCAAGCTTGCACTCTCCACCATAAACTTTACCACACTTGTAGCAAATATATGTACCTTTACCCAACTTGCACTCACCACCGTGCATCTTACCACACGTCTTACATGACTTATTCTCCCATACATTCTGTTACTTGCCCTTGGGGTTTCACATCTGAGTACCAGGTTGTTTAGAAGGAGAGACTCATTTCTTTTCTTTCTTCTCTTCTACTTCCAAATCATCCATAGTTAGGTCATCATAAACTATTTCAGCGAGTTCGATAGCAGAATCAAAAGTAGCAGGTTTACTAGCCCTGACTAAGATGTGGACATTCTGCGGAAGTCCTCTGAGGTAGCATTTAATTCGCTTTGCCTCAGTATTCACCATATCAGGCACTAGTATGGACACGCGGTTGAATTCAGCAGTGTACTCACAATGTGTCATCTTACACGCCTTCAAGTTCAGAAACCTCAACTTAGTCCTTTCGACCTCAACATCAGCACAAAAACTCTCCATCACCATCTCCTTCAAATCATCCCACCTCATGGCTTCAATCTCTTCTTAGGTCGTTCTCTGTTTCACATTTTCCCACCGAGCATAGTCTCATCACCAAACGACTGGGTGGCGTGACCCACCACTTGGCTGGGATGACGATCGATAATTCGGATAACCACGTTCATTTATGTTATCCACTGAAGAGTAGTGGTTGCATCGCCCAAACCAGTCAACTTAGGTGGATCACAACCCTTGAATGACTTATAGTTGCACCCACTCTAACCTTCCCTCTTCCTCTTTACCTTTACAGACCGAACTTCACTAGATTCTTCCTTTTCAGTCTCATTATCTCTCTTACCACTCTCCCCTGTCTTCTTTGTAGTCCTTACATGACTCTTAGCAGACTCATCAGCTTGCAGATTTTTCACGGCAACATTTACAACTTTAGCAATGGCAACTTGAATGGCAGGATCAAGTTGGTACCCTTCATCTCACTCGGTTACACTCCTTTCATCTCTGGTGTCAGCAACTGGATCTTCAGAAGGTATCGGGGTAACATGTGGCCTACCACAGTGTCCCGTACGACCTCCTTTACCAATAGACTTGATTGCTCCAACCATTCGTATTCTATAAGGAAACATAAACGTCATCACTCTAGGACCTATTTAATACAAGGATAGTAAGGCAAACAGGTAAAACAGTGGCCAACTGTTTAACTTTTTTATATATCTCATTTTTATTATTATTATTATATTAAGAAAAATTAAAAATTTTGTCCTTTGAATTACATAAACTATGGAGTGGGTCCTTTTTCAAAAATAGTTTCAATCTTTGTCCTTTATTTGCATGTTTGCCATGGTTTTCGTCCTTTAAGCTAACACCCGTTAACTAGCCCCATGTGCATAAAACGTGATGGGCATAAAGGTCTTTTCCCCTACCTTCCCTTTCCTCCTGCTATCTTTTAAACACTAAAACATTTTATAATTCTCAAACCCTAATCCCCAAATTCTTCCACTTTTGTGCTTCAACCAGCCATCCAATCCACCACATAGCTCCTTCAATGGCGATTTATCTCCTCCGGTGTACTCCATCGGTGCCAATTTCATCATACAACTCACCTTGATCTGATTCGCACCATAAAAAGTATTACAAATTCGTCCGAAATTGTCGTTGTTAAGCTGTTTAACCCACACCAGTTTTTAATTTTAAATATAGACGGTTTTAAATGCAATCTGCGGTGGAGGACCTCCATCGGCGTCCGCATCGCCATCGTCTTCGTCGGCGCCGGCGATGGTGCGATTTGTTCCAGTGAAGCATCAACAGAAGCAGAAACAAATGCAGGTTAGGGTTCGTTATGTTTTCCAGCTTTCCGGTAGGCATATGCCATGGTGAACTGATACAGATCCGTGAGCAGTGGCGTCACCATTGGATTGATGGGACCAGCTATGGGCATAAAGGTAAGTTGCCAGATTTTCAACGGAAATTGTTTAGAGTGGAAGAAGTTAGTTGATCGAGGTGATTTGTATGATGAAATTTGCACCGATGGAGTACACCGGAGGAGATAAATCGCCATTAAAGGAGCTATATGGTGGATTGGATGGCTGGTTGAAGCACAAAAGGGGAAGAATTTGGGGATTAGGGTTTGAGAATTATAAAATGTGTTAGTGTTTAAAAGATAGCAGGAGGAAAGAGAAGCTAGGGGAAAAGACCTTTATGCCCATCACGATTTATGCAAATGGGGCTAGTTAACGGGAATAGTTAACGGGTGTTAGCTTAAAGGACGAAAACCATGGCAAACATGCAAATAAAGGACAAAGATTGAAACTATTTTCGAAAAAGGACCTATTCCATAATTTATGTAATTCAAAAGGACAAAATTTGTAATTTTTTCTTATATTAAATATATTAATTTATTTTTCATATCATTCTTATTAAAAATTTGATAAAACAAAAACTAATTAGTCATGTATATAACCAGATGTACACCTTCCCTTTCACACCATCACGGCATCACATAATCACAATGACCACGTAACTTGTCGCCGACAACCACTTCTGCCAACATTACCACCCTTCCTCCTCTCTGAATCAACCGTCATTTCCACTCCACCGTAATTTTGGAATAATCGGTATGACTATGGAAAGCCATTGAAACAAATCAACTTGGTTAATGCATCTCCGTCTGCACCACCAGAAACACCCATCTTCGCTTCTCCATATCTACCACGGGTAATACCAATTTATACATCAAATTCAATCAGTTCTTGATTTTGAAAATGTAGGTTTGATTTTGAGTTTGAAGAGCATAACAAATTTAGTTCATCACCACTTTACTTTCTGATTTAGATCATGTACCTTAACAGATGTGGTAGCCGTGATTGAATATTTGAGGGCTCGGAGGTGATGGTGAAGAGGAAGGGGGGGGGGGTATTGGTGGTGGTGGGCACTGGCGATCAGAGGGGTGGGAGATTGGGTTTTTTATGAGGGATATGTGTTGGGGATTTGGGTTAAAGAAGGTGAAGAACTGGTTAGTTATGGACCTAATTCTGTTCTTGTTAGTTACGGCCATGGCTGGAAGCTGCAGACGGTTACTGAACCTCAAGGTATTTGTTTTCTAAAGCTCGAGCTCGGTTTGTTAATTGTTTTCTCAAGCTCAGCCTTGGCTCGTTTATTGTTTATTAATAATTCAACTATATATGTTTTTAATTTGTTTTATATATTTTGAGAAACACCTTAAACAAGCCTAAGCTCGATTCAAGCTCGTGTAGTACCTTAAATGAGCCAAAGATTGGCTCGAGCTTGGTTGTCCAGTGTGATAACAATATAAAAGTCCAATGCCATGTGTCTTCGTTCAATCTAGCTGCCTTAGCCTATTGATCTGTGTGCATACTAAAAGTCAGCTACACTGAGTGAGTTCTAGTTAATCAGGTAACATACTTTACATTCATATATACGTGCCCGAATGTACGCATTACATACTTAACATGTTTATCATTCTTTCATATATACATACTTTTATTCTTTCATACTTTCTTTCTTTAATATATACAGTACATTCATAACTATCCTCACATTATAAAGATCATTTCGCCCTACATACCTCGGATATTATTAGGGTCCGGGACCTTCATCCTCGGATATTATTAGGGTCCGGTGCCCTTCATCCTCGGATATTATTAGAGTCTGGTGCCCTCCTTTCCATGCAACTATACAATCATACATTCATTTCATTACTTTCGTATTTAGTTAATCTCGTACATATTATTAACATTTTCTAAGTCATTCATAGATCATTAATAACACATTCACATATCATGCACTTACCACTTAAAGTGTATTAAATAATCACATCGAGTACGCACACAGCTCCGAAGACATAACAAGGAAATGAGGCTAAAACTCACCAGGGTCTGATTCCTTCCAGAGTTAATGGTAAATCCTTTCCTTAACCGGGTGCGGTTAACTGTATAACAATTACAAGTATCAATTAACTAGCCCTATCCATATCATATTTCTAGTTTAATAAAATTCTCAACGAACGGGGGTCCGGGGGTAGCGCCCCTGGCAGCGGGGTCTAGAGGCAACAACCCCTAGCATGGTCCAAGGGGCATAGCCCCTAGCTAGGGTCGAGCTGAAGTTGAAAACTTAAGCTTGAAATACTCGAATGGAAATTCTAATGAATGAGTGAAATTCTAATAGAATGACCATTTGATTAGATCACTTTATCAACTCGATTCGATTACGTTTTCTATTTGACTCGATTAATTTCTCAACTCGATTCTATTACTTTTTCAATTTGATTCAATTACTTTTTCAACTTGATTCAATTACTTTCTCAACTAGATTCGATTACTTACCTAGAGCCCGCTGGCTGGGGTCGAGCTGCCAGTTCAGCTTGGAAAATTTTTATTTTCATTAACAGTCCTTTACTAAATATTCATCCGAAAAACTTAATTTTAAACTAATCTAATCGGATGGAAGTTCTAATCGAATGACCAATCTAATCGAATGATAGATTCTAATCGAATGACAAATTCTAATCGAATGAACATTCGATTCGATTACTTTATCAATCTGATTCGATTAATTTTTCTATTCGATTCGATTACTTACCAACTCAATTCGATTACTTTTTTCTATTCGATTTGATTACTTTGCAACTCAATTATATTACCTTTTCAACTCGATTTGATTACTTTTTCTATTGAATCAGGTTTTTTAAGGACTCGATTCATATATGTTTTCCATTCTTATCACTTTCTAGCCTTTCTTTCCGACGAGTTTTGCCCGTCTTGCAAAAGAAACAAGCCTAGGACCTTAACTTTATGGTTTCCTTGCATTAACCCTTTTGGGATCAAGATTTAACAAGGAAAGATTGAAATCTTCTCAACCTCTTCAAAGAAATGGCTAAGTATGGAATTCTAGCAAACCAGGCACTTCGAGCAAGCCCAGAACTTATTCAAGCAATGTATTTTACTTTCCAGCAAATATATTCTCTAGAATTCTTCTAAGTGTTAGTTTGAGCAAACTACACTTCATCAAACAAGGCTGTTCTTGAAGTCGAGCAAGGTTTGTGTTAGTACAAATCCTTGACTTAACCTAGCTGAAAAATCAAGAATTTTGGTGGAACGAGCAAGGTTATCTAATAAATAGTGGTCCAAGCACACTTGAAGAAATTTATTGAAGAAATTATTCTAAGGAATTCCAACGAGCAAGGTTCAACCTCGAGCAAGCTACAGTGTCACCAACACACTTAACTTGTTCAAGTAAGTTAAGTAACAAAAAGTTGAAGGGATCAAAGAAGAATGGGTTTGCTCTTAGGATATTATAGAGCAAAGTTTGGTATTATCTTGAAGATTTATGTCTGCTTGAAGAATATTTTCTTAGGAAACTAATCAAAGTAAAGCTTGCTCGGAGAACTGTTCCAAGCACACTTATGGTACAAGGCCTGCTCAACAAGGTTACAAGTTTACTCGATGTCACACCCCCATCTTAGGCATGTGCGCGCGACCAACAGTTGGTACCATATTTGTAAATAAATAAGAGTTACGGTTTTAATGCAAAAATATTAGGGTGGGTTAAAATATAATATTTACATTAACAAAATACGGGATTTAAAAGTTCCCGTTTAATGTTTACATATGATTACTTGTTTATACAAAACCACCATTTAAGTTTTAATGTTTAACAAAATATCTGAGCCATCATATCATCTACCATCACTTCGATTCTTCAAGTGTGGTAATCTTCTTTACCTGTAAAATGTTTAGAAAATACGTCAGCAACACATGATGGTGAATAAGATGACGCATAAAATATTTTCTTTTTACTTAATTACCCCTCGAGACATAACTTAGGTCCGACCCATCGTGGCTTAAGAATAATCAAGTTTTAAAAACGAAACACAATTATAAACTTAAGTTTTACACAAACCACTCAGCAAACACTGCATCGTTCGATATTACTTAGGTACCATTAGTATACACATGATCACCATCACTCAGACGTAACTTAGGTCCGACCCATCATGGCGAAGGCTCATGACCAGGTGTGGCGCGGTGTGCCCACCGACGTTTTACCACATATGTAAGGATCCAAACAAGCATACACAACAGCCTGAGGGCTAGCGTTTACTTTAGTTTATAATGTTTCAGAGATACGTAATCTCATGTAATTCATTTCATTCATTTGACTCGATTAAACAAGTTTATAAAGTTGGGTGTATTCACCTTTCTTTGAAAAGATCAGCTTCAATACACTGATCGGTTCTTCCTTTCTTTGCTATCTCGCACTTATAGTACGAGTATACCTTTTATTAGTACCGGATCTTTAATCCGGCTTAAGACCTCTAGTCTCTTTTGTATAATCTATACCTCAGTTATATTTTCTTTTATACCTTTAGTTTAAATATTCTTTCTTTTCATTTAAAAGTTAAACCTCTAGTTTTACTTGTTTTACTTTTCTTTTAAACACTATGTTTCTTCTTCTTGAAGAAACGTATACTTTACTTATTATTTAAGGATAATAATAATAAACTTAAATAATAGTTATAACAAAGAATCATATTATAATCACATTTCTTTCTTTTATATTCCTTGTTACGTTTTCTTTGTTATTTTTTGAGGTATTGATTATACCCTCGACTTAGGGTTTTAAGCCGTGATATTTTATTATTATTTTTATTCGGACATTTTGCCTACCTTGGTTGGCTTATAGAAACCTTAGTTACTTAAGTAGCACTTCGACGCCTTTACTTCTCTCGAGCTTTCTTGATCAACACCTTATTCGACACGTTTATCGAGGTACGTCGTTCTTCAATCTTGCTTGGCACGCACTTCGAGGCGAGCGTCGGCTTGTCTTGGGATGGCACGTACTTTGATGTAATGTTGATGGTTTGTTGCACGTACTTCGAGGTATCGTCGGTTTTAGCACGGTTTACGAGGAACTTTGCACGCTTATCGAGATTTTTAGAGAGAGTTTCTAGATAGAGAGATGCTATGAAATTGAGTGTGAAGAATGAGAGGGTTGGACACCTCTATTTATAGGCTGATCCCTGAACCCATCACGATACATGATGGTCCAGCAGCACAGTGGTCGCGTATCGTGATGTAGGAATTGCCAGTTATCCATAGGGTTGCCACGTGGTAGACACGGTGTCACGTGGCGGAAGCAGTGCCACGTGTTGACATGTGGCGGGACACGTGCCTAATTGTCAGACCACGTCATTGCGATACGCGATGACGTTGGCTCTTAGGTGATCGCGTACCGTGATCCATCCAGAAAACATAAATTTTGTTTTGGTCTGATGTGTTGTAAAACACACTTGTTTTCTGCACCATTTTACCATCTTTTTATTACTTATTTATTCAATAAATAGTGATTATGGCTTGTTTTTGCATGATCTTACAAAGTTATAAAATTTGTTGTAGGTTACAACTTTTAAAAGAGAAAAAGATCGTGTTTTGGAAGACATATGAGGCCTTTATGATCAAGTTAACAAGACCAAACTCAAGGCCTGACCCAAGCCTGCTAGAGAAAAACCTTTCATGCCATATTATATTATAACACACAAAAGAAAAAAACCCTAACCCTTGGGGGCAGAGTTTGCGATCGGCAGAAGGACAAGGAACAAAAAAGAGAGTTTGTTGTTTGTTCTTGGTCGGCTAGGAATTGTTTAATTGATTGTTGGTGTTAAGGAGACAATAATAAGTCTTGTGGCTGGAAATTAAACTCACGTTGAGCAGCTAGTGGGAGGCAACCAAAGTAAAAAAATTATAAACTCCCTTTGATAGTTCCGATCGGCCAACCCACCTTCACTAAGAAATATTCGGTTTTTGCAAGTGTGAGCCAAAGGAAGAAGAAGTAAGCCGAGGGTGACTCGGGACAGCTTCTAGGGAGTATTTCTCATCATAGAAACTCAGCCCCAATTGATAGTAAATGTTCATAATCTTTGTGTTCTTGTTAGTGTTCATAACTCTTGTGATTTTGATCTTTAAAGATGAATTCTCTTGCAATTGAGTTAGGGTTTGAGTAGTTATTGATTATCATTGATTGTTGGATGGTTTTAATTATGTTTGTGATGATTAATTTGATGTTTACATTGAGTTATAATGGCTGTTCAAAAATCATGAGTAGCTAAACTTGGTAGTTCTTACATAGGTTAGATGATTATTGTTAGGTTTTAATGAGTTGATTGGATTGTTTGATCAATATGACATGAATTGCTATTGGAAGTTATCAATTCATGTCATATTGATCAAACAATCCAATCAACTTATTAAAACCTAACAATAATCATCTAACCTAGGTAAGAACTAACAAGTTTAGCTACTCATGATTTTTGGACATCCACTATAAATCAAATGAGAAAATAAGAAACAAGTTGCTAAAACCCTTTCAAAGAAGATTAGTGAACCACCTTCAATCAAAGTGTTTTCTATGAGATCAAATGCAAACAACAAAAAGACGAGTGATGAAAACCTCAAGAATGATGATCTTTTCCTTCCAATCTATCCGGTGTTCTCCAATCATGAACTGTTTGATGTTGGTGATGTGGAGAGTATGGAAGATTATGCTAAAAGATGGATGAGACCGAGGCATGATAAGGATGAAAGCCCAATCATATTGGAGAAGATCAATTTTGTGAAAAGTACTGTGGAAAGAGAGGACATAAGGACTGAAGAATTCCTACCCTTTTCAATAAATTTTGATGGTCTAATTACTCATCAGAAGACCATTGGAGTTGAACCCCCCTAGACCAAGTGAAAGATACAAGAGGGGTAACCAAGTGAGAAGTTTAAAGGATAAGTGTGGTGCAAAGTCTGTGATGTTTATGGTCATCACACTAACTCTTGTCAAGAAAGGTTCTCTCCTGAACCATTTCATGTCCCTGACCATACAATTATTAGACAACGCTTTTCTTTCTACAAGAAAAGATAGAATGAATACTTGAGTAAGGGTAAGAAGAAGGATGATGAACAAGTAAAAATTGATGATGCAACTGATAAGAGAAGAGACTTCCAAGAAAAGAAAAAGGGTCCAATGGTTAAGAACTAAAAGAAGCCAATCTGTTAGGTCTCAAACTTTTGAAAAATCTGTTGATTATGAAAATTCATCTAAGTGTGAAAAAGAAAGCAACCTTGAGAAGAAGATATTTAACTAGAAGAAATCAAAATAGCTCAATGGATATAAGAAGTTTCTATTAAAGAATGGTTTTGAACCACATGGTTTTCCATGGATGCCAAAATATGAAGCTCATGTGACTATCATGAAAAGGGATACAGTCATTGAAGAATGTACTAGCATAATTCCCTATGTTGGAAGCTTATATCAAACTGGCTATCAAACTGATGAGTCTTGTGAGCTAGTCTACGAGGATTCCAAACCAAATGCTACTATTGGAAAAGTTGTTGATGTTTTGCAAGCTAAATCACTATGTGATTCATTACTTAACGGATTCAATTACTTTGATTTGTGCAGGAACAGTCCACAACAATGAATGATGTTTGGTACACGGACAGTGGATGTTACAGGCACATGACCTATGATAAAAGATCATTGGTCAACTATGAAGAGAAGTTTGAAGGACCAGTTGCTTTAGGTAGTGATGAAAATGGAGGGAATATTGTGGGGAAAGGCATTCTCACCAATGGAAAAGTGTCTTTTGACAATGATTTTCATGTGGAAGGATTACAATACAATCCGTTGAGTATATCTCAAATGTGTGATAAGGGTTATAAGGTTGGATTTGATGAATCTTATTCTTTCATCCTTAAACATGAATTTGTAATTCCTCCTGATATGATCATGATGATGGCCCCTATAAATAGAAATATGTATGAAGTAAGGATGAAAGATACCATTTCTAGAGGTGGAACATGTTTTGTTTCAAATGCCACTAAGAATGAAACAAAACTGTGTGACAGAAAGTTATGCCATGTCAATCTCAAGAACATGAACAAACTTGTTAAAGGCGAAATTGTAATTAGACTACCAACAAGAGTATCACACCATCAAAATCCACTAACGGAGTTTTACCATCAGAGGGTGTGAACTAACAGGATCGAAGTCATTAGTTATATCAACCACCATTTTAAAGTCTTTTAAAAGCATGTAAAGACATGCGAGTCTTAAGTAAATGCGGAAAAGTAAACTGTAAAGTAAATTGTTGCGTCACACAGGACGACTTAAAGCAACAGTTGTCATGATATAATTATAAGAAGTTTAAATCATAAGAGTATAGTGAATGCATGTCCTAAACCGCTCGCCCGCCCCGGCTACCTGAGATGAATATACTAAAAGTGTCAACACAAGGCTGGTGAGTTCACATGTTTAAGTAAATTAAGTGTTGCGTTTTAGCGTTACCATATAGAGTTATGTCAATATATATCAATAGGTAGATAACCTATCAAGCAAGTATTACTAAGTGTTCGACACCGAAGCTGACTGATTATACGTTTGCCTTGCCACCATGTCAACCACGACCATGGTAATGTGGTAGCCAAAATTACACCCACTCGACCTACAGTCGAGTTTAGAGTCGTGTGGCGTTTGTCAAACCCAATAGTACTACTCAACACTGACTCGCTATTATCCAATATTAACCGATTCGATTGTTCAGAAGGACTTAGTTGGTTTGTTTCCACTTAGCTTTACAAGTGATATATAAAGAATAAACAAAATCTAAAGCGTCGAAGTATGTTATCTCCCCTTAATAAAAGCATTGAAGAGTAAAAGGGGCCGTGAAACTCACTGTTTGCGAAGTTATCAAAGTCCCGGAAAAGCGTGTGTCAAAGAAATCCTCACTAGTGCTCTAAAACAAAAATGAAACTTTTAAGTGTTTTGAACCACGAGTGAGTCTCTAGACTCGACACATAAAAGTTATGCATAAGATGTGTTCGTTTTACGTTTGTGAAACAAGTGCGACTCGACAACACGTTGGTGATAAATTACGGGTGTGATTAAGTATGATATTTTAATGTTACTATGATAAATTATTAGTAAAACATCTACCACAGCGGCAGTTAGGTCAAACACAGTCCAAACATCGATCAAACAATCACTTTTCACATTTAAATCAAGCATTCAACAGCTAAGTTACCGAGACAGAATTTAACACATCAAGATTACTCTATTTCGCTATCCATAACATTTATATAAAATCACTAAAATTTACCGCAGAAGCACAAGTGAGTTAGGTTTCCATAAATATTTTTATTATATTTTAATCCTCCATGGTTTTATCACAAGAGTCAAAACAACACAGTAAGTACACAACAGTCATTATCATGCGCAACAAAACGTTTTTGACTAGTCCCGTTACATGGTTAATCCAATTAATGCAAGACCAATTGGGTTAGATTCCACACTCAATTTATTAACTTCCAGAAGTTGAATTAATTCAATTGTTCTTGTCGTTTGGATGATATGCTATTAGCAAAACAGCCTATAAGAAGGCTTCCCGAATCAGAACTGCACAACTAATTTGTAAACAAATAAAAACTGACTTACACGCGTCCAAAAATTACAAACTTGGATTCTTTAGAAACCAAACTCGACCTAATACATCATAGAATCAATAATCACTTCAAAACATATCATTAACATCAAGTTACAGCCGTTTTAACATGCATTTATGATTCTGTCCAGCATCAGTTTTCATCAAACTTCAACAAACTACTAATCTATGAACAATTAACCATGCATGCAACCCTCTAGACTCATAGTCCATCAACCATGCATCTCAATTACACTTTTCATGAACATTTAGGGTTTACTCAAAGATTCAGTTTCAAATTATCATGTGATTTACAATCAATAACAATACAACGAATTATCAATTCGCTAGTGTTCATCAACAAACACAACAATAAACCCTAACTCATCAATAATCAATAACTTTAACATTTAGGGTTTATGATTAATATGCTTAATGATGCAAATAATTGATAGAATATATTAGATAGGGTGTTTAATTTACCTAGCTAGCACCATGGATCTTCAAACAAATTGTAAATATCTTGTATGTATGTGTGTCTGTGTTCGGTCGTCAAAGAGAGAGAGGGGGGGCTGCCATCATAAGGGGAGGGGGGGGGGGGTGGAGGGGATTAGGATTGTGTTATTAATTTGTTTAAATAATTAACCATGTTACCCTTTGCACCCTAAACTTCTAGTTAATGTAATTATAAGGCGAATTCATTTAGTTCTATGATATAATATTACACACCAAGCATGTAGTCACATATAACATAACACGTCTTTATATCAAGTACTTGTTTATATTAATTATTGTTTGTTCACCAATGGTTTAGTCGACTCGTGTGTGAAACTCCTTGTGTAATGATTGTCACGTATCATTTAAACTCTAATTAAATGCAATGAGGAATGCGTTAACTGGAATGACATAGTTCGTGTGGTCTTGAGTTTGAATTAACGGAGTTAACCTAAAATTGACGAGTGTCACATCATTCCCTTGTTGAAAGAATTTTCGTCCTGATAATTTGTGTCATGTCGCGATGGCTGCTTGAAAAATCCAAAAATTTTCAGTTTGTCACATCATCCCCTTGTTGAAAGAAATTTCGTCTCGAAATTTAAATCATACCTCCGATGTTTTTCTTGTGGTTTGTCGGCTTTCGCGATTTTCGGTGCTTGGTTAACCGTTTGAAAAGGTCGTGATACTTTTTCATCATTTTATCCTCGCGTTCCCATATGAACTCTGGTCCACGTCTCGAGTTCTAATGAACTTTGACGATGGGAATCTTGCTGTGTTTGAGTGTTTTGGTCTCCCAATCCATGACTTCAACTGGTTCTTCGATGAAGCATAACTGTTCATCAATTTTCAATTCGCCCAAAGGAACTGTTAGTGTTTCGTTGGAAAGGCATTTCTTCAAGTTTGATACATGAAAAACATTATGTAAGCCACTGAGTTTTGCTGGTAAGTCCAATCGGTACGCTACCGGAATAATACGTTCGGTTATTCAAAATGGGCCAACGTATCGTGGATTGAATTTGTTTTGCTTCCCAAAACGAACTACACCTTTCCAAGGTGAGACCTTCAGTAAAACCTTGTCATCCACTTGGAATTTCAGAGGTTTTCGGCGCTTGTTGGCGTAGCTATTTTGGCGATCTCGTGCTGCTTCCATGCGATTCCGGATTTGGACAATCTTTTTTGAGGTTTCAAGTACTAATTCAGGACCAGTGATTTGGCTATCACCCACTTCTGCCCAGCAAAGAGGCGATCGACACCTTAATCCATACAACGCTTCAAACGGCGTTGCTTTAATACTGGCGTGGTAGCTGTTATTATACGAAAACTATACCAGGGGCAAATGGGGTTCCCATCTCTTTCCAAATCCAATACGCATGCATGCAACATGTCCTCCAAAGTTTGAATAGTGAGTTCACTTTGCCCATCCGTTTGGGGATGGTATGTTGTGCTCATATCGAGGCGGGTGCCTAGCGCACTCTGTAGTGACTTCCAAAAGTGCAAAGTGAAACGGGGATCTCGATCGGATATGATTGAGACAGGCACTCCGTGTCTAGCCACTACTTTCATGTAGATGCGAGTCAATCTTTCCATCTTGTCTGATTCTCTGGTCGCTAGGAAAGGCGCAGACTTAGTCAACTGGTCAACGATCACCCAAATGGTATCGCATCCCGTTGGTGTTTTGGGTAATACTGTGATGAAGTCCATGGAATTGTGTTCCCATTTCTATGTTGGGATCTCTGGTTGCTGTAACAGACCAGATGGTTTCTGATATTCCACCTTGACTCTTACACAGGTCAAAAATTTGCTCACATAGGTGGCAATGTCGGCTTTCATGTTTGGCCACCAGTAAAGTACCTTCAGGTTATGGTATATTTTATCTGAGCCAGGGTGAATGGAATATCGGGATTTATGTGCCTCATCTATCACCAAATTTCTCAAGTCTTCGTATCAAGGGACCCAAACCTAGTTTTCAAAATATATGACCCCGTCCGATTTGGTTTCAAGTTTCTTATCCATGCCTCGCATGAGTTCTGACAGAAGGTTTTCGTCTTTCAAAGCTTCGAGTTGAGCATCACGAGTCTGATCAGGTAAGTTGGCAGGAATCATGATTTGTAATGCTCGCACCCGTCTAGGCTTAATGGTTTCCTTTCTGCTGAGAGCATCAGCCACTACATTGGCCTTGCCAGAGTGGTATTTGATGGCACAATCATAATCCATAAGTAGTTCGACCCAACGACCCTGTCGCATGTTCAACTCCTTTTGGTCGTAGATATGTTGGAGACTCTTGTGGTCGGTGTAAATGGTAAACTTGGTACCGTACAAGTAATGTCTTCATATCTTAATGGCAAACACCACAGATCCGAGTTCCAAGTCATGGGTCGTATAGTTCTTCTTGGGTACCCATAGTTTTCGAGAGGCATAGGCTATAACCTTCTCAAGTTGCATTAACACGTAGCCGAGACCCTGTATCGAAGCAACACAATGTACTGCAAAATTTATGGTCCCCTCGAGTAGGGCTAGGATAGGCGCGCTATAGAGTTTTGTTTTCAAGAGTGGGAAGGTAGACTCCTGCGCGTCACCCCAATTGTATTTAGTACCCTTTCGTGTTAGTTCGGTGAGGGGTTGGACAATCTTTGAAAATCCCTCAATGAAACGTCGGTAGTAGCCGGCCAGTCCTAGGAATTGTCGCACCTCAGTCGGAGTGTTAGGTGCTTCCCAGTTTTTGATGGCCTCTACCTTGCCTGGATCAACATGAATACTACTCTCATTGATCACATGTCCTAAGAAGTGAACCTCGCGAAGCCAAAATTCGCATTTCAAAAGCTTAGCGTACAGTTGTTCCTTCTTAAGTAATTCCAGGATCAAACTTAGGTGTTCTTCATGGTCACTTTTGTTTTTGGAGTAAACGAGGATATCGTCAATAAAAATAATAACTAATTTGTCGGGGTACGCCTTGCATACTCTATTCATGAGGTCCATGAATACGGCTGGTGCGTTGGTTAAGCCGAAGGGCATCACCAAAAACTCATAGTAACCGTACCGAGTTCTGAATGTTGTCTTTGAAATGTCTTCTTCGCGCACTCTTAATTTGTTGTAACCCGATCTCAGATCGATCTTTGAGTAGTAACTCGATCCTTGAAGCTGGTCGAACACATCATCAATTCAGGGTAGGAGATAACGGTTCTTGACCGTCACCTTGTCCATCTCCCGGTAGTCGATGCACATGCGGAAAGTCCCGTCTTTCTTTCAGACAAATAGGACAGGGGCTCCCCATAAAGATGAGCTGGGTCGGATGAAACATTTATCCAATAAGTCCTGTAATTGAGTGGAAAATTCCTGAAGCTCTGCCGGTGCGAGCCGGTATGGGGCTCGTGCTATGGGGGTAGCACCAGGGGTTAAGTCGATTTAGAACTCGACTTGTCGAATGGGTGGGAGTCCTGGAAAATCACACACAATCGGTATGTCTTTGATCCACTTTTCCTCCGCAGGTTTCTCAATAACATGAGCTAAAATCGCCGGGTGACCCTTTCGTAAAGATTTCTGCGCCTTCATGAGTGTGATGATGCTAGTAGTCATGCCGCTCTTCTCGCTCTATATTGAGATGATTTCTCTAGAAGGAGTAGTGATATGAACTATCTTGTCATGGCATATAATCTCAGCTCTATTCTCGGATAGCCAGTCCATGCCGACAACAACGTCGAAACTACCAAGTGTAAAGGTTATGAGGTCGATATCGAAGGTATGACCCGACAGTTTCAACTTACATCCCGCTAGTACATGTGTTGTTTCGATAGACTTACCGTCAGCTAATTCAACAGGAAACTTAGCATCTAACGGTGTCGAGGTTAAGTCTAACAGTTTACTAACGGCTTTCGACACAAAACTCCTATCATCTCCAGTGTCAAACAAAATAGAAGCAAAACAGTCGTTTACGGGAAACTTACTGGTAACCATGTTCGGATCGCTGCGGGCGTGGCCTGATCCAATGACAAAGGCTCTACCCTTAGTACCGCCTCCGTTGTTGTTGTTGCCTCCGTTGCCCTCGTTTTGCTTTAGTTTAGGACAATCCTTCCTGAAATGACCCTCCTGGACACACTTAAAGCACCCTTTTGTAGTTGCAGGCTGTTTAGGAGCGCCCTTTCCCGTGAGTTCTCCTCTACAGTCCTTGGCCTGATGACCCAAATTACCGCATCGCTGACATTTGATACGGTCGCATGGGCCATAATGGTGATAGTTACACTTGTTACACTTTGGGTACTTTCCAGCATAGTTGCTCGAACCCTGTCCGCCACCGGCGTTGTAGTTGAAACCCTGATTATTGAAGTTTCGAGTGGGTTCGGATTTACGGTGGTGTTGTTGCTGTGGAGGGTTCGATGATGAGGATCTCACGTTGTCAAACTTCCTTTTTCCATTCCTAGAGTTGTTGTCGTTGTTGTTGTTACCCGAGTTGTCAAGGGTTTTGGAGGTTGAACCTCTAGGGGGTAACGCACCTTGGGCCACTACTTGATCCGTCAGCTTGTGGGCTATTCGAATCGCTTGTTGTATGGTGATCGGTTTGGAAGACGTCACAATACCCTGAATCTGGGGCACTAGACCATCTATGTATATCTCAATTCTTTTGATCGGCGACTCAATCATCTGCGAGCACATCATAGCCAACTCGTGAGAACGGGTGGTGTAGGCTTCAATTTCAAATCCCACCATCTTCAAAGCCTAAAATTCTGACTAAAGCTTCGGGATCTCCTCTTCAGGACAATACTTTTCCTTCATCATGTTTTTGAATTCTTCCCAGTTCATGGCATTCGCCAATTCCAATCCAAGTATCTGCACATTGGAATTCCACTAGGTGAGGGCTGAATCTTGCAGTGTTCCAGCAGCAAACTTGACCCCGCTGGGTGGTGGACAGTTGCACATCTCAAAGGCTGACTCCACTTTCTATGCCCAACGCAGGAACCCTAAAGCTCCCTCGGTGCCCTTAAACGAGTTGGGCTTACAATCCAGGAAATTATTGAAGGTAAAGACTCCGGCTTGGCCTCTGGCTTGATTTTGGACATGAGCAGCCAGAGCTGCAACCGCATGGTCGTTCAGTAAGGCTTGGAGTTCTTCTGCGATCATGTTGATGTTACCGCGACCATGTCCAGCGTTTCTTCCAGACATCTCCTAAAATCACAGCATACAATGTTAGACATGAACGCTCGATTTCAAATACAATACTCCATACATGTAGTAAAAGGTAGGAAAGAAAGGAAAGTAAAGAAATAAAAACATAGCATCACAACCATATAATAATCCTATTAATAATTCTTGATTAAAACCATTGTATCCGCTACATAGTATTTAAAATCAATCCTTAAAATCATAGAAAATATAAGTTGGATGGAGACAACCCCTCCATCTAGGTGTTATTATCTTGAGATGTCGTTGTCTGAGGACACGTCCGAGTGTGCCTCCTCCTTAGCCGGCTCTTCCTCTGGGTCTTCTTCAGGTTCCTCCTCGGGATCTTCTTCAGGATCCTCCTCTGGTTCTGCTGCGTTCAGACCAATTTGTGCCACAAGTGTCGCGCACTGAGCTAGAGCTACCGCTGCATGACCTCTTGTATCTCTAACTTCTTCCTGCAAGTCTAAGATTTCTGATTGCATCTTGAGCACTAGCTTTATTAGATGAACATGGGCATCTTGAGTTTCCTTCATGGCTTCAGTCAGGTATGAAAGTCTCTTCCTTACCTCCACTCCATCCCCTAGTAAACCAGTAACCTTCGCTCTTTTTGCGTGCATGATGTCAACTTCAAGATCCAAGCAGGAGGCGAAAGCTACGAAAACACGCTCCATTGGTTGGGTTAGGGGTGGTAGTGTTTTGAAAGACATAGGACAGCGTGGGAGGGGTAGTGGGGGAACTTGCTCATGGTAAACAAACCGCTCGATCAAACTTGGGTACCAACTCCAGTTACTGTTGCTCTCGTACGCGACTCCAGATAGGCAGTGCCTCTTCGGTGCGGGGGCTACTAGTGCTGGGTATGCTCGAGGTGGTGATGGGTTGGGAAGCTGCGGTTCCTTTCCTGGGGCGTGGGACACCGGGTCGGATGATGATGGTGTTGACATCCCTATAGAATAGGTCGTGTATGGTTTACGCGAGTATGAGTGAATGAGGAAAAATAGATAACGAAAGAGAATAGTTAAACATATTTTATATATATATATATATATATATATATTTATATATATATATCTAGTGCGTAAGATCATATCTAATGGGTAGTAGCGGTTATAGTCTAGTATGAATGCAATTCTAGTTCGCTATAACCAATGGCTCTGATACCAATTTGTCACACCCTCAAAATCCACTAACGGAGTTTTACCATCAGAGGGTGTGAACTAACAGGATCGAAGTCATTAGTTATATCAACCAACATTTTAAAGTCTTTTAAAAGCATGTAAAGACATGCGAGTCTTAAGTAAATGCGGAAACGTAAACTGTAAAGTAAATTGTTGCGTCACACAGGACGACTTAAAGCAACAGTTGTCATGATAAAATTAAAAGAAGTTTAAATCATAAGAGTATAGTGAACGCATGTCCTAAACCGCTCGCCCGCCTCGGCTACCTGAGATAAACATACTAAAAGTGTCAACACAAGGCTGGTGAGTTCACAGGTTTAAGTAAATTAAGCGTTGCGTTTAGCGTTACCAGATAGAGTTATGTCAATATATATCAATAGGTAGCTAACCTATCAAGCATGTATTACTAAGTGTTCGAAACCGAAGCTGACTGATTATACGTTTGCCTTGCCACCATGTCAACCACGTCCATGGTAATGTGATAGCCAAAATTACACCCACTCGACCTACAGTCGAGTTTAGAGTCGTGTGGCGTTTGTCAAACCCACTAGTACTACTCAACACTGACTCGCTATTATCCAATATTAACCGATTCGATTGTTCAGAAGGACTTAGTTGGTTTGTTGCCACTTAGCTTTACAAGTGATATATAAAGAATAAACAAAATCTAAAGCGTCGAAGTATGTTATCTCCCCTTAATAAAAGCATTGAAGAGTAAAAGGGGCCGTGAAACTCACTGTTTGCGAAGTTATCAAAGTCCCGGAAAAGCGTATGTCAAAGAAATCCTCACTAGTGCTCTAAAACAAAAATGAGACTTTTAAGTGTTTTGAACCACGAGTGAGTCTCTAGACTCGACACATAAAAGTTATGCATAAGATGTGTTCGTTTTACGTTTGTGAAACAAGTGCGACTCGACAACACGTTGGTGATAAATTACGGGTGTGATTAAGTATGATATTTTAATGTTACTATGATAAATTATTAGTAAAACATCTACCACAGCGGCAGTTAGGTCAAACACAGTCCAAACATCGATCAAACAATCACTTTTCACATTTAAATCAAGCATTCAATAGCTAAGTTACCGAGACAGAATTTAACACATCAAGATTACTCTATTTCGCTATCCATAACATTTATATAAAATCACTAAAATTTACCGCAGAAGCACAAGTGAGTTAGGTTTCCATAAATATTTTTATTATATTTTAATCCTCCACGGTTTTATCACAAGAGTCAAAACAACACAGTACATACACAACAGTCATTATCGTGCGCAACAAAACGTTTTTGACTAGTCCCGTTACATGGTTAATCCAATTAATGCAAGACCAATTGGGTTAGATTCCACACTCAATTTATTAACTTCTAGAAGTTGAATTAATTCAATTGTTCTTGTCGTTTGGATGATATGCTATTAGCAAAACAGCCTATAAGAAGGCTTCCCGAATCAGAACTGCACAACTAATTTGTAAACAAATAAAAACTGACTTACACGCGTCCAAAAATTACAAACTTGGATTCTTTAGAAATCAAACTCGACCTAATACATCATAGAATCAATAATCACTTCAAAACATATCATTAACATCAAGTTACAGCCGTTTTAACATGCATTTATGATTCTGTCCAGCATCAGTTTTCATCAAACTTCAACAAACTACTAATCTATGAACAATTAACCATGCATGCAACCCTCTAGACTCATAGTCCATCAACCATGCATCTCAATTACACTTTTCATGAACATTTAGGGTTTACTCAAAGATTCAGTTTCAAATTATCATGTGATTTACAATCAATAACAATACAACGAATTATCAATTCGCTAGTGTTCATCAACAAACACAACAATAAACCCTAACTCATCAATAATCAATAACTTTAACATTTAGGGTTTATGATTAATATGCTTAATGATGCAAATAATCGATATAATAGATTAGAGAGGGTGTTTAATTTACCTAGCTAGCACCTTGGATCTTCAAACAAGTTTTAAATATCTTGTATATATATGTGTGTGTGTGTGTGTTCGGTCGACAAAGAGAAGGGGGGTGGCTGTTGTCGCAAGGGGAGGGGGGGGGGGAGGGGATTAGGGTTGGGTTATTAATTTGTTTAAATAATTAACCATGTTACCCTTTGCACCCTAAACTTCTAGTTAATGTAATTCTGAGGCAAATTCATTTAGTTCTATGATATAATGTTACACACCAAGCATGTAGTCACATATAACATAACACGTATTAATATCAAGTACTTGTTTTTATTAATTATTGTTTGTTCACCAAAGGTTTGATCCGACTCGTGTGTGAAACTTCGAAAGACTACTTGTGTAATGATTATCACGTATCATTTAAACTCTAATTAAATGCAATGAGGAATGCGTTAACTGGAATGACAAAGTTCATGTGATCTTGAGTTTGAATTAACGGAGTTAACCTGAAATTGACGAGTGTCACAAAGAGAGTTCAAGAAGAATGATAAGTGTATTTCTTGTCAAAATGGGAAGGCAATAAAAATCATCACACAAAACAAAACTCGTAAACTCCATTGAACAAATACTTGAAATGCTTCATATGGATCTCTTTAATCCTATGAGTGTTCCAAGCATTGGTAAAAAGAAATATAGTTTAGTGATTATTGATGATTATTCAAGATTTACTTGGGTTTATTTTCTGAACTCAAAGGATGAGGTTTCTGAGATGATCAAGAGTTGTATAACTAGGATTGAGAACCAACTAGATTCAAGGGTGAAGGTTATGAGAAGTGATAATGGAACTGAGTTCAAGAATGGGACAATAACTGAATTTTGCCAAGCTAAAGTAATTTTTCAACAATTCAGTGCCCCAATAACTCCTGAACAATATGGGGTTGTAGAAAGGAGGAACAACAAATTAATTGAGGCTGCAAGAACCATGATAGCAGATGCTTACTTGCCTGTGACCTTTTGGGTAGAAGCAGTTAACACTGCTTGCTATGTTCAGAATAGGGTCCTTCTCAACAAAAGCAAAGACAAAACTCCTTATGAGATTTTTTATAAAAGGAAGCCCTACATCAATTTCCTCAAGCCCTTTGGTTGCTAGTGTTCTTTGTTGAATACTAAAGATTATTTGAACAAGTTTCAATCAAAATCTTTAGATTGTTTCTTTGTTGGATATTCCACACACTTAAAAATCTTACAGAGTTTATGCGAAGAATCATCTTAGTGTGATTGAATCTTCTTATATAATCTTTAGTGAAAATCGATTCAACACTGTCGATGAAGCATCATTGTTATTTAATCTAGAGAATTTAATCAAATCTTTCAAGATTTATCCTGAAGACTTTGATGAAACCTTGTATAGAAAAAAAGTGTCCCCAAAGCTACTTCTGAGAAGAAAGTCGATTTGGACAATTTATGGTCCAAAGTTGCTGATAAAAGCACTGAGTTTTCTTTTGATAAGAATGCTTTGGAAGATGAGTATGAAAAAGAACAAATTGAACATCTTTATGATCAGCAAGATCAAGAAAATCATGACTTAAATGATGATCAAACATGTCACACCCTTAAAATCCACTAACGAAGTTTTACCGTCAGAGGGTGTGAACTTACAGGATCGGAATCATTAGTTATATCAAACACCATATTTAAAGTTTTCAAAAACCACTAAGACAAACAAGTCTTAAGTAAAAGTGCGGAAGTAAATTGTAAAGCAAAATAGTTGCGCCCACAGGACGATTTAAAACACACTTATCATGATAAAAATTAATAGAAGTTTAAAACAATGGTGTTCATAGAATGCATATCCTAAACCGCTAGCCCGCCTCGGCTACTTGAGATAAACATACTAAAAGTGTCAACACAAGGTTGGTGAGTTCACAGGTTTAAGCAAATTAAGCATTTCGTTTTAGCGTTACCAGATAGTGTTATGTCAATTATATATCAATAGGTAGCTAACCCATCAAGCATGCATTACTAAGTGTTCGACACCGAAGCTGACTGTTTAACGATTGCCTTGCCACCATGTCAACCACAACCATGGTAATGTGTTAGCCAAAATTACACCCACTCGACCTACAATCGAGTTTAGAGTTGGGTGGGGTTTCTCAAACCCAGTAGTACTACTTAAAGGTGACTCTCTATTATCCAAATATTAACCGGTTCGATGTTCAGAAGGACTTAGTTGGCTTGTTGCCACTTAGCCTTACAAGTGATATACAACGAGTAACAAAATCTAAATAGTTGGAGTATGTTATCTCTAAAAACAAAAATGAGATCTAATTTCTATGACACACGCTTTTCTGTGACGCACGCTTTTCTCGGATTTTTGTTAACTTTGCATACAGTGAGTTTCGCGGCCCCTTTAACTCTTTTAACGCTTTTATTAGGGGGAGATAACATACTCCAATGATTTAGATTTTGTTACTCATTGTATATCACTTGTAAGGTTAAGTGGCAACAAACCAACTAAGTCCTTCTGAACATCGAACCAGTTAATATTTGGATAATAGCGAGTCACCTTTGAGTAGTACTACTGGGTTTGACAAACTCCACCCAACTCTAAACTCGACTGTAGGTCGAGTGGGTGTAATTTTGGCTAACACATTACATGGTTTTGGTTGACATGGTGGCTAGACAATCGTTAAACAGTCAGCTTCGGTGTCGAACACTTAGTAATACATGCTTGATGGGTTAGCTACCTATTCATATATAATTGACATAACACTATCTGGTAACGCTAAAATAAAACACTTAATTTGCTTAAACCTGTGAACTCACCAACCCTGTGTTGACACTTTTAGTATGTTTATCTCAGGTAGCCGAGGTGGGCGAGCGGTATAGGACATGCATTATTTGAACACTATTGTTTTAAACTTCTTTTAATTTTTATAATGATAACTGTGTTTTAAGTCATCCTGTGTGGCGCAACTATTTTGCTTTACAATTTAAGCTTCTGCACTTTTACTTAAGACTTGGTTGTCTTGGTGGTTTTTGAAAACTTTAAATGGTGTTTGATATAACTAATGATTCCAATCCTGTAAGTTCACACCCTCTGACGGTAAAACTCCGTTAGTGGATTTTGAGGGTGTGACAGATTGGTATCAGAGCCATTGGTTATAGCAAACTAGAATTGCATTCATACTAGACTATAACCGCAACGACCCATTAGTTATGATCTTACGCACTGCATATATATATATATAAATATATATATATATATATATTATATTTTAGTTATTCATTTTCTTTATCTCTTTACCTTATTCACTCATACGCGCGTAAACCATGCACGACTTATCTTGTAGGGATGTCTACGCCATCATCATCCGACCCGGTGTCCCACGCCCCAGGAAAGGAACCGCAACTTCCCAACTCATCACTGCCTCGAGTAGTCCTGGCACTAGCAGCCCCCGCACCGAAGAGGCACCGCCCATCTGGAGACGTTTACGAGTGCAACGGTAGCTGTAGTTGGTACCCAAGTTTGTTCGAGCGGTTGGTTTACCATGAGCAAGTTCCCCCACTACCTCTCCCGGGCTGTCCTATGTCCTTTAACACACTACCACCCCTAACCCTACCGATGGAACGCGCTTTCGCAGCTCTCGCCGCCTGTTTAGAGCGTGAAGTTGACATTATGCGCTCGATGAGAGCGAATGTTACTGGATTGATAGGGGATGGAGCTGAGGCTAGGAAGAGAATTTCCTACCTGACTGAAGCCATGAAGGAAGTTCAGGTTGTTCATGTTCAGCTAATGAAGCTAGTGATCAAAATGCAATCAGAGATGATAAACTTCCAGGAGGAAGTCAGGGATGCAAGAGGCCATGTAGCGGTAGCTCTAGCTCAAAATGACCGCAGCAGAACTCCAAGCCTTACTGAACGATCATGCGGTGGCAGCTCTAACTGCTCATGTTCAAAATCAAGCCGGAGGCCAAGCCAGAGTCTGTACTTTCAAGAATTACCTGAACTGCAAGCCCAATTCGTTTAAGGTCACTGAGGGAGCCATAGGTTTCCTTTGTTGGGCCGAAAAGGCAGAGTCAGCCTTTGACATGTGCAACTATTCACCAGCCAGCAGAGTCAAGTTTGCTGCTGGAACACTGCAAGATTCAGCCCCCACCTTGTGGAATTCAAATGTGCAGATTCTCGGTTTGGAATTGGAAAATGCTATGAATTGGGAGGAATTCATGAATATGATGTGTGAGGAGTATTGTCCTAGAGAGGAGATCTCAAAGATGGAGTCAGAATTTTGGGCTTTGAAGATGGTGGGCTCTGAAATTGAGGCCTACACCACCCGTTCTCATGAACTGGCAGTGATGTGCTCGCGGATGGTAGACCCGCCAAGTAAGAGGATTGAGATGTATATTGATGGTTTGGTACCCCGGATTCAGGGTATGGTGACATCATCCAAACCGACCACTAATCAGCAAGCGATCCGAATAGACCACAAGCTAACGGATCAAGCAGTGACCCAAGGTGCATAACCACCTAGAGGTTCCACCTCTAAAACCCTTGACAACTCGAGCAATGACAACAACAACAACTTTGGGAATGGAAAGAGGAAGTTTGACAACACCAGCTCCTCATCATCGAACCCTCCACAGCAACAACACCACCGTAAACCCAAAATCGCTTGGAACTTCAACAATCAGAGTTCCAACAACAGTAACGGTGGCGGACAGGGTTCGAGTAACTATGCTGGAAAGTACCCGAAGTGTAACAAGTAAAACTATCACCATGCTGGCCCATGCATTCGCATCAAGTGTTTGCAATGCGGTAAATTGGGTCATCAGGCCAAGGACTGTAGAGGAGAACTCGCGGGAAATGGTGCTCCTAAACAGCTTGTAACAACCAAAGGGTGCTTTGAGTGTGGTCAGGAGGGTCATTTCAGGAAGGACTGTCCTAAACTAAAACAAAATGAGGGCAACAGAGGCAATAACAGTAACGAAGGCGGTACTAAGGGTAGAGCCTTTGTCATTGGATCGGGCCTGGCCCACAGCAATCTAAACGTGATTAACGGTAAGTTTCCTATAAACGACTTTTTGCTTCTATTTTGTTTGACACTGGAGCTGATAGGAGTTTTGTGTCGAAAGCCTTTAGTAAACTTTTAGACTTAACTCCAACCCCGTTAGATGCTAATTTTCTTGTTGAATTAACTGACGGTAAGTCTATAGAAACAACTCATGTACTAGCAAGATGTAAATTGAAACTTTCGAGTCATACCTTCGATATCGACCTCCTACCTTTACACTTGGTAGTTTCGATGTTGTTGTCGTCATGGACTGGCTATTCGAGAGTAGAGCTGACATTATATGAAATAACAAGATTGTTCATATCACTACTCCCATCGGCAAAATCATCTCAATACAGGGCGAGAAGAGCGAAATGACTACTAGCGTCATCACCCTCATGAAGGCGCTGAAATACTTACGAAAGGGTCATCCGACGATTTTAGCTAATGTTATTGAGAAACCCGCAGAGGAGAAGCAGATCGAAGACATACCGGTTGTGCGAGATTTTCCCGAAGTCTTCCCGAAAGATTTGCCAGGACTCCCACCCATACGACAATTCGAGTTCCAAATCGATTTAGCCCCCGTGGAGGCACCCATAGCACGATCCCCGTATCGGCTCGCACCGGCGGAGCTTAACGAGTTGTCCACTCAGTTACAGGACTTGTTGGATTAAGGTTTCATCCAACCCAGCTCATCACCATGGGGAGCCCCTATTCTATTTGTTCGAAAGAAAGACGAGACTTTTCCCATGTGCATCGACTACCAGGAACTGAACAAGGTGACGGTCAAGAACCGTTATCTCCTACCCCGAATTGATGATCTTTTCGACCAGCTTCAAGGATCGAGTTACTACTCGAAGATCGATCTGAGATCTGGTTACCATCAATTAAGAGTGCGCGAAGAAGACATTTCAAAGACGACATTCAGAACTCGGTACGGGCACTATGAGTTTTCAGTTATGCCTTTTGGCTTAACCAATGCACCGGCCGTATTCATGGACCTCATGAACAGAGTATGCAAGGCATACCTCGACAAGTTTGTTATTGTTTTCATTGACGATATTCTCGTCTACTCCAAGAACAAGACCGACCATGAAGAACACCTAACGTTAATCCTGGAATTACTAAAGAAGGAACAACTGTACGCTAAGCTCTCGAAATGCAAATTTTGGCTATGCAAAGTTTACTTCTTAGGACATGTGATAAATGAGAATGGTATCCATGTCGATCCAGGAAAGGTAGAGGCCATCAAAAACTGGGAAGCACCTAAGACTCCGACTGAGGTGCGACAATTCTTAGGACTGGCTGGCTACTACAGACGTTGCATCGAGGGATTTTCAAAGATTTCTCAACCCCTCACCGCACTGACACACAAGGGTACTAAGTACAGTTGGGGTGACGCGCAGGAGTCTGCCTTCCAACTTTTGAAAACAAAATTCTATAGCGCGCCTATCCTAGCCCTCCCCGAGGGAACATAAAATTTTGAAGTGCATTGTGATGCATCGATAAAGGGTCTCGGTTGCGTGTTAATGCAACTCGTGAAGGTTATAGCCTATGCCTCTCGACAACTACGGATACACGAGAAGAACTATACGACCCATGACTTGGAACTCGGAGCTGTGGTGTTTGCCCTTAAGATATGGAGACATTACTTGTACAGCACCAAATTCACCGTTTACACCGACCACAAGAGTCTCCAACATATCTACGATCAAAAGGAGTTGAACATGCGACAACGTCGTTGTGTCGAGCTACTTAAGGATTATGATTGTGCCATCAAATACCACCATGGCAAGGCCAATGTAGTGGTCTATGCTCTCAGCAGAAAGGAAACCATTAAACCTAGACGGGTGCGAGCATTACAACTCACGATTCATGCCAACTTACCTGATCAGATTCGTGATGCTCAACTCGAAGCTTTGAAAGACGATAACCTCCCTTCAGAACTCATGTGGGGCATGGATAAGCAGCTTGAAACAAGATCGAACGATGTCCGATATTTCGAAAACCAGATTTGGGTCCCTTGATAAGGAGACCTGAGAAATCTGTTAATGGACGAGGCACATAAGTCTCGATATTCCATTCACCCCGGCTCAGATAAAATGTATCACGATCTAAAGGTACTCTACTGGTGGCCAAACATGAAAGCTGACATTGCCACCTATGTGAGTAAATGTTTAACTTGTGCAAGAGTCAAGGTGGAATATCAGAAACCATCTGGTCTGTTACAGCAACTGGAACTCCCGACGTGGAAATGGGAACACATTTCCATGGACTTCATCACAGGATTACCCAAAACACCGACGGGATGCGATAACATCTGGGTGATCGTTTACCGGTTGACTAAGTCTGCGCATTTCTTAGCAATCAAGGAATCGGACAAAATGGAAAGACTGACTCGCATCTACATGAAAGAAGTAGTGTCCAGACATAGAGTGCCTGTCTCAATCATATCTGATCGAGATTCCCGTTTCACTTCGCACTTTTGGAAGTCACTACAGAGTGCACTAGGCACCCGCCTTGATATGAGCACAACATACCATCCTCAAACGGATAGGCAAAGTGAACGCACCATTCAGACTTTGGAAGACATGTTGAGTGCATGCATGCTGGATTTCAGAAAGAGTTGGGAACCCCACTTGCCCTTGGTAGAGTTTTCGTATAATAACAGATACCACGCGAGTATTAAAGCAGCGCCGTTTGAAGCGTTGTACGGATGAAAGTGTCTATCACCTCTTTGCTGGAAAAAAGTGGGTGACAACCAAATCACTGGTCCCGAATTAGTACTTGAAACTTCAGCAAAGATTGTCCAAATTCGAAATCGCATGACAGCAGCACGGGATCTCGAAAAGAGTTACACCGACAAGCGCCGAAAACCTCTCGAATTCCAAGTGGATGACAGGGTTTTGATGAAAGTCTCACCTTGGAAAGGTATAGTTCGCTTTGGAAAGCGAAACAAACTCAACCCACGATACGTTGGCCCATAACGGATAACTGAACGTATTGGTCCGGTAGCGTACCGATTGGAATTACCAGCAAAACACAGTGGCGTACATAACGATTTCCATGTATCCAACTTGAAGAAATGCCTTTTCGACAAAACACTAGCAGTTCCTTTGGGAAAGTTGAAGAACGGTTACGCTTCGTCAAAGAACCAGTCGAAGTCTTGGATTGGGAAACCAAGACACTCAAACATAGCAAAATTCCCATCGTTAAATTTCGTTGGAACTCGAGACGTGGACTAGAGTTCACGTGGGAACGCGAGGATCAAATGATGAAAAAGTATCCTCACCTTTTCGAAGGGTTGACCAAGCACCGAAAACCGCGAAAGCCGACAAACCGTCAAAAAAAACCATAGGTACGAATTAAATTTTGGGACGAAATTTCTTTCTACAGGGGGATGATGTGACAAACTGAAAATTTTCGCCTTTTTCAGACAGCCATAACGACATGACACAAATTTTCGGGACAAAAATTCTTTCAACATGGGAATGATGTGACACTCGTCAATTTCAGATTAACTCCGTTAATCCAAACTCCGTTAATCCA
Source organism: Bidens hawaiensis (assembly GCF_021521415.1). Taxonomy (NCBI): domain Eukaryota; kingdom Viridiplantae; phylum Streptophyta; class Magnoliopsida; order Asterales; family Asteraceae; genus Bidens; species Bidens hawaiensis. The sequence goes on along the minus strand of NW_027501916.1, from coordinate 10,231 downwards.
AACTCCGTTAATTCAAACTCAAGACCACACAAACTGTGTCATTCCAGTTAACGCATATCTCATTACATTTAATTAGGGTTTAAATGACGCATGACAATCATTACACAAGTAGTCTTTCGGAGTTTCACCGAAACATACACGAGTCGACTCAAACCTTTGGTGAACAAACAATAAATATTATAAAAAAGTAATAGATATAATTATTTGTTACGTTTATGTGTAATAGGGTGCTTACATGTACAACCTCATACTGTGAGGAAAATAAACTAATTATGCTAGAATTATATAAAATAGAAGTTGAGGGTGCTAGTTGTAACTTGTAATTTATTTAATTAATATATAAACAACCTTAACCATAAACCCTAACCCCCTTCCCCTTCTCCCTCTCCTCCCCCTTGCAATCGGCAGCCCCCTCCCCCTTGGATTGACCGAACATCAACAACACACACACATACACTACATTACAAGCTTGATTGAAGGGTTAAAGTACTAACTAGGTAATTAAACACTCCCTTAATCCTTTCCATTGACTTGTTTGCATGATTAAACATGATGATCATAAACCCTGAGTGTTAAATATGTTGATTATTGATGAGCTAGGGTTGTATGCTTGATTAATAGTTAATAAATTAGTAGTTTGTTGAGTTTTTGATGAAAACTTATGCTGGACAGATTCATAATTGTGTGTTAAAACGACTATAACTTGATGTTAATAAGGTGTTTTGAATTGATTATTGATTCTATGATGTAGTAGGTCGAGTCTAGTTTCTAAAGAGTCTGAGTTTGTAATTTTTGGACGTGTGAAAGTTAGTTTTTATTATTAATCCACAAATATGTTGTGCGAGTTTGTTTCGGAAAGCCTTGTTGTAGGCTATTTTGTAATTAGTATATCTCACAAACGACAAGACCAATTGAGTTGATTCCACTTCTGGAAGTTAATAATTTGAGTGAGCAATACCACACAAACCGTTTCATTCCAGTTAACGCATATCTCATTACATTTAATTAGGGTTTAAATGACGCATGACAATCATTACACAAGTAGTCTTTCGAAGTTTCACCGAAACACACACGAGTCGACTCAAACCGTTGGTGAACAAACAATAAATATTATAAATAAGTAATAGATATAATTATTTGTTACGTTTATGTGTAATAGGGTGCTTACATGTACAACCTCATATCATGAGGAAAATAAACTAGTTATGCTAGAATGATACAAAATAGAAGTTGAGGGTGCTAGTTGTTACTTGTAATTTATTTAATTAATATATAAACAACCTTTACCATAAACCCTAACCCTCTTCTCCCTCTCCCTCCCTCTTGCGATCGGCAACCCCCCTCCTCCTTGGATCGACCGAACATCAACAACACACACACTACATTTCAAGCTTGATTGAAGGGTTAAAGTACTAACTAGGTAATTAAACACTCCCTTAATCCTTTCCATTGACTTGTTTGCATGATTAAACATGATGATCATAAACCCTAATTGTTAAATATGTTGATTATTGATAAGCTAGGGTTGTCTGCTTGATTAATAGTTCATAAATTAGTAGTTTGTTGAGTTTTTGATGAAAACTCTTGCTGGATAGATTCATAATTGTGTGTTAAAACGACTGTAACTTGATGTTAATGTGTTTTGAAGTGATTATTGATTCTATGATGTAGTAGTCGAGTCTAGTTTCTAAAGAGTCTGAGTTTGTAATTTTTGGACGTGTGAGAGTTTAGGGATATTGGTTTTTAATACTCCCAATTTTCCCTCATTGCTAGATAACACTCCCAACTTTCGATTTGTCACCCACCACTCCCAACTTTCACCCTATTTTCCTGTAACACTCCCCGTCTAAATGAACAGTAACCTCGTTAATGTTTTGGACTAAAAATGTCATTCAAATTAGTTGAGGGGTAAAACAGAAATTTTATTTTTAACACAACCTCCATTTCCAGTGACCTCGTTTTTCCGGCAACCTCTTTTTTTCGGCGAATTTGAGTTTTCCGACTATCTCGTCTTTCAGAAAATGGAGATGGTTCAGAGGTGTAAAAAGGTGATGGAGATTATGAAGATTGTGCACCGGGGGAGATATGATGAAGATGGTGCTCGCCGAAAACCTGCAACTCAATTTTCCGGCACGCAAGCGATCCGGGAAGGTGGCTGGGTGAGACACTGGTGGTGGCGGGGGGCGAGGGTTGCGGTTTTGGGGCGGTGGGTGGTGAAATGATGGATATGGTGTTCGCCGGAAACCTGTAACTAGCCGGAAAACTCAAATTCATATGTGAAGCTCGATGAAATGATGGATATGGTGTTCCTGAAAGACGAGATAGCCGGAAAACTCAAATTCTCAGGAAAAAATGAGGTAGCCGGAAAAACGAGGTCACCGGAAATGGAGGTTGTGTGTTAAAAATAAAATTTCTATTTTGCCCCTTCAACTAATTTGAATGACATTTTTAGTCCAAAACATTAACGAGGTTAGTGTTCATTTAGACGAGGAGTGGTACAGGAAAATAGGGTGAAAGTTGGTAGTGGTGGGTGACAAATCAAAAGTTGGGAGTGTTATATACGAATAAGGGAAAGTTGGGAGTATTAAAAACCAATATCCTTTTTTATTAATCCACAAATATGTTGTGCGAGTCTGTTTCGGGAAGCCTTCTTGTAGGCTGTTTTGTAATTAGTATATCTCACAAACGACAAGACCAATTGAGTTGATTCCACTTCTGGAAGTTAATAATTTGAGTGAGAAGTTTGGATTAACGGAGTTAACCTGAAATTGACGAGTGTCACAAAACTGGTGACCAAAAAGATCAAGACCAAGCTGATAGACAATCAATATTTTAAATCTTGTTTCAAAACTTGAATATGGGAACTGATCTTGCATCAACATCAACTGAGAATGTTGAAGAGGAAGTTGCAATGAACAATGAATCATCATATTTAATCATTGAATAACCCGATATCAATGATACAAATCTTGATTCAACTATAACTTCAATACAAGTCATCCAAACTTTTGTACAAAGAAATCATCCTGCTGAAAACATAATTGGTGACCTACATGAGAGAGTAACTACAATGCAGGAGGTGTTCGCTCAATTCAGAATTTTGCAAGTATGGGAACTTGTTGATAATCCAAAAGGAAAGTTTGCAATTTGCACCAAGTGGGTTTTCAAGAATAAGAAGGACGAAATAGGGATTATAATGAAAAACAAAGCAACACTAGTTGCACTAGGATGCTTATAGGAAAAAGGGATTGATTTTGAAGAGGTGTTTGCTCCAGTAGCAAGGCTAGAAGCTATCAGAATCTTCTTGGCCTATGCTGCTTCTAAATATATAAGAGTGTTCCAATTAGATGTCAAATCTGCTTTCTTGAATAGCAACATAGAAGAAGAGGTGTATGTCACTCAACCTCTAGGTTTTGATGATCCTGAGTATCCAAATAGATTTTATAAACTTAACAAGGCTTTATATGGACTACATCAAGCTCCAAGAGCTTGGTATGATGAGTTATCAAATCATCTACTTGTGAATGGTTTTCAAAGAAGAGCCATTGATAAGACCCTCTACTACAAGAAAAGAGGACGATATTTGCTTCTGGTTCAAGTATATGTTGATGATATCATCTTCGGATCTACAAATGAACATACGTGTTTGGAGTTTGAGGAGGTTATGAAGTCTAAGTATTGTATGAGCTCTATGGGAGAGATGAATTTCTTTCTTTGATTACAAGTTCGACAGAAGGTGGATGGAATATTCATCTGTCAATCCAAGTATGTATAAGACAGCTTGAACAGGTCCAAATGCCAAGACATGAAGACTGCTTCAACTACAATGGACACTCATGAGAATACGGTAGCTGATGAAAAGGGGGAGTCTGTGGATGAACATGAATATAGAGCTAAGATTGGATCATTGATGTATCTAACTGCTTCGAGACCATACATTATGTTTGTTGTATGTGTTTGTGCAAGATTCCAATTAAATCCAAAAGTTTCTCATATGATTTCTGTCAAGGGAATCTTTAGATATCTGAAAGGAAAGCCTGATTTGGGTATCCTAAGAACCATGCCTTTGATCTACTTGCATACATAAATAGTGATTATGATGGATGTAACATGAGTAGAAAGTCTGCATCAGGTGGTTGTCAATTCTTGGGAGACAGGCTAGTATCATGGCAATGCAAGAAGCAAACACCTGTTTCAATCTCCACTACTGAAGCTGAATACATTGCTGCCTCTGCTTTCTGTGCTCAAGTCCTCTGTATTCATAATCAAATGCTTGACTATGGTCTGCTTGAACACTCCTATTTTTATTGATAATACTGCTACACTATTCATTGTTAAGAATCCAGTCCAACACTCAAAGACCAAGCATATTGAAATCTGACACCATTTCATTAGAGATTGAAGTGAGAAAGGACTAATAGAAATGAAAAGAGTTGACACTAGTGATAACTTGGCTGATTTGTCCACCAAGCCACTAGATAAAAAAAATTTTCACTTTATATTAAAAGCTTAAGCCATGATCTGTCACACCCCAACCTACGACGGAAATGCCATAGCATGAGCTGATTGCTCACAGCTCTCAAGGTACTATCTATCTAATTCAAATTTAATAATCCAACAATTATCTAATACCAAGTACAAAATCCATAATTAAGATAAGTAAAGACAAAAATAAAAATTTTGATTTTTGTTTCTTCTCTCTAACATGCAACCCTAAGTTTCTTCAATCAAGCTTGAAAATCCTATCACACGATAACCTGCATATGCGTTAAAAATACAAATAGTTTTGACAACACTAGGTTGAGTGACAAAAACACCAGATTTTTGTGAGTATAAAGTGATAAATTAAAGAGCAAATTGTGTTAAGTGAGATAAGCAATTTAACCAAATGAGCAAGTAAATGTGTTGTCGGTAAGCTCGATGCCAGATGAACTGGACGATGGCTAACACAATGGGCGTATGATCATACTAGTCTGAGAATATGTTAGACATCTCCGAAATGTATTCAAGTAAAGCATATAAGCATATAACACGTTAGACATAAATTGTTAAACAGACAAGACTAACATTTGCAAGTTTGAGTATTAAATAATAGTAAAATATCTACGAATGCATATGTCCCCAAAACAGTATAAAATGAGTAAAAAGAGGGGAGTGAGATACTCACCTTAGCAATAAGAAAATGAATAAATGCGTTAGAATAGTAAGAGAATAAACGTCTCGCTCTTCGGAAATTATCGACGAATAATCCTAGTAGAGAGTAATAGTGGAAAATAACTATGGATTAATATGGATTCCACAATTAATATAGATTGAGATTGAATGATTATCGGTTGTTTGTGAAATAAGTTATTTAATTTATTATTTGTTTATAACAACTATTTTTATTTAAAGTTTTAAATAATAAACAAGAACATATAACTATTTATATAAAATATATTTATTTATAAAAATATCTTAATTATATTTAACACGTAAAAATATTAAGGTGTATTAATTATATTTTTTTCAATTAAAAACTTATTAAAACTTTAATACTAAAAAACCTTTAAAAATTTTAATAAATAATTTACGTATATATATATATATATGAATATATACATATATATATATATATATACATATATATATATATATATATATATATATATATATATATATATATATATATATATATATAAATACATATGGATTTACCCAAAGTTCGGAAAAACAACTAATTGATATGTCGGTTTTTATGAAATAATGTTTATTTGATATTAATATTAGTAACAAATTCATTAAATCTCTGAAAATAATTAAAAAAATACAAAAGCCGCGTCTAGGGGGCTCGAACCCGCACCCTTGGCCGGCTCAAAGGTTTTAACACATACACACCACCAGCTGAGCTGGGGTGTTAGTTTGTTATAATATGAAATCCATTCATTTTAACCAGAAGCTGATGAAAACCCTTAATTAACCAAGAACCCTAGCTACTACAATCGGTTAATCTGGTTTATATACGCTTAATTAATCATAGGGCTTTTGATATGTAAATCAATACGAACCTGCTGATGTATTTGATTACTTTAAACGATGTCGGATTCATGGTGATTATCAGACCAGACACGACATCAACAAGACGAATCAGAACGGGTCCTTGAAGCTGTTAAAACGTAATAGTTTAAGGAGGTTTCCACGGCGATATTATGGGGATTGTTTCTGCAAACTTAATGTGTTATGGTAATCGATATATTATATATTGATGAGTAAATTAGGTCACCTTAGTATAATCAATAATATGAATCAAATAGACTGATTTAACATAATTATGATTGTCGGTGTGCCGATTATGGCAAGTTTAATGAACCCTTTGATTCAATTTTCAAATTTGTTACGAGAATTGTGGCTCAATCTTGATAAACGAGTCACGGGTTTGAGAAAACGGGTACAGGGTTTGGGTTTGGATATGGGTTACAGATCATATGTGTAAGGCCCCGTTACCGGTAGCCCTACTTTGGTGTTGGAATTACTCATAAACGCAGTTCTAAATAGCAGAGTTAATTAAAACATTCGCGGAACATTAAAAACATCCAAACCATTACATTCCATAACCATAATTCTTGTCTTATCGAGCATTCAAATTATTTAAACATAAAACATTGTCTTTTGAAATAACATAACATTTCTCGAGATGCCAGCTTCTTCAAGATCATGCCATGTGCTTCCCCTCATGCAAGCTGCCTCATTCTACCCACCTGCGTGCATACTAAAAGTCAGCTACGCTGAGTGAGTTCTAGTTAATCATACAACATACAATCTGTTCTCAAACTTGCACACGTGCCCGAAGGGGTGTACATTAATCATACTTACTCTTCATATATAACTATCCATCCTATTTAATGAGCCTTTCGCCCTATAACCTCACAAATATTATAAGGGTCTGGTCCCCAACATCACAGATATTATAAAGGGTCTGGTCCCCAACATCACATATATTATTAGGGTCTGGTCCCTACCATCACAGATATTATTAGGGTCTAGTCCCTACCATCGCAGATATTATTAGGGTCTGGTCCCTACCATCACAGATATTATTAGGGTCTTGTCCCTACCATCACAGATATTATAAGGGTCTGGTCCCTTTGTTTCGTGCAACTGTTCCTTACCTGTTCTTACATGCTTTCCTTGACAATAAGTGCAATCTCCGAAGAGCATTCACGTACCATCAACATATCATACATACATTATGCATACATCACATATACCCATACATACACGTTATCTTACATCATACATATCAATCATATCTCTAACTACCACCTGACGGTACATGAAATATCCGAAGATCATTCACGCACCGTCAAGCAATCATCATACATAACATAATCACATAAGGCATACACTTATCACTTAGGATAAATGTATTAACGTTCACATCAAGTATGCACACAGCCCCAAAAACATAACAAGTAAATGGGGCTAAAAACTCACCTGAATGCGGTTACGTTCACCGTTAATCGTAATCCCTTTCTTGAGTTGTGCACGGCTAACTGTATAATATTCACATGTATCAATTAACTATTACTACTCATATCATATTTCTATCTTTATATAACCCGCAATGAACGGGGGGTCCGGGGGCAGCGCCCCTGGCAGCGGGGTTCTAGGGGCGGCAGCCCCTAGCAGGGTCCAAGGGGCAGAGCCCCTGGCTGGATTTTAATTTATTTCCTAATTCGTTAACTCATTACCCATAACGATTTAAGTCTGATTCGTAATCCGATTCGTTACCGAACTTAACTTAAGCGAACTTAGGGTTCAGCGAACTTAGAGTCCAGCGAACATAGGGTTCAGCGAACTTAGAGTCCAGCGAACATAGGGTTCAGCGAACTTAAGGTTCAGCGAACTTATGGCTCGGCGAACTTAGAGTCCAGCGAACATAGGGTTCAGCGAACTTATGGCTCGGCGAACTTAGAGTCCAGCGAACATAGGGTTCAGCGAACTTAGAGTCCAGCGAACATACACACGGTGCGAACTTATCTAGCGAAGTTATCCGCAGCATCGACGAGATTTCTATTTCGACCTGTAATCATTTCTGTTTCAATCATGCGAACCTTGAAGGGTCGTTAATCAATCTCGAAACACTCCTAAGGTCATTTTCGGATATGACTCGGCTCGAAAACATATAAAGTTTGGACCTTTATGATTAAAAACGTTTAATACTAGGTCTAAGGTTTATCTTTAAACGAGCCGCACCTATTGCAGGTCCTGTAAGTTCGTTTTAGCCTCAAGTTTACAACTCTACGTTTCCTTTATACTCGATCTATTCTCGTTCTAAGTTTAAAGGTTAAACGTTTATAAAAACGTAAACTTTAAGGTGAAAGACATACCTTTACGGGTTTGTTTGATCTTGGTTAGCTTGTTTAGGAACTCTAGATCTTGTATAAGACTCGAATAACAAAGATCTAATCACAACCGACGTTTACTCGCTCTCGGATCTCGCTCGTCTCTCTCTCGGCCGAATATGGGGTGTAGGATATGTGTGTTTTAGAGTGTGTAGAGAAATATGGAAAGATGGAATGAGGATTGGGGTTTTAGGGTGGTTTAAGGGGATATTTATATCCCTTAAAGCCCATGGACCTAAGGCCCATTCCTTTTAATCCACCTTAATTAGTCCAAGTCCATGATTTTTTCCATATTAGATGCTAGTTAATACTATTTAACACATGACAAATTAACACAACTTTCTTTATTTATTATTAGAATATTAGGATGTTACAGTATGGGTAAATAATATAACAATAATAGAAGAAATTGCAATATGGTCCTTATAGTTTAAAGGTGGAAACACTAAAAGGTTAAGGTTTAAGTTTGGGTTAACTTTGCCAAAATATTAAAGTTATAATTATATAATTTATAAATAATTAAAAAATAATATAATAATAATTATTCATCTCGCTAAACACGATATTTTTATAAAATAACCCGAACATCGAATGTGTCGGGTATTTAATAAGAATACTAATTTATGTTAGTACAAAATGTCCAATACTAGGTCTTGTAATGATAAAGGGGCTAAATATGTCATATTAGTATTCTGTTAAGAAACGTATAAGTATATATCAATGTATAATACCTATACTCAGCGTATAAGTCTTATACGCCAGGAAACTTATACGGTCTATAGGATTTTGTATAAATAGCTTAAACATATCATATATTGAAATAGTTTTGTAGCTTTGGAAATCATTTGTACTGAAATTGTTAAATGAATATTAGTGATTGTTACAGTGGTTGACATGTGTTTAGTTCCTATGCTACGTGTTTCCGCCATTTAACATAATATAATAAGCGCAACGTTTTCGATCCGTTTCATGTCGTATCTACACGTATACGATGACGTATGATGATCGGGCTCCCAGTCTTTCAAATGGTATCAGAGCTTATGGCTCGTGTATACTACTGAAATTGAACACATCAACTCGTTTAAATTAGTCAGTTTCATCCTGATTCAGATCATGTTCTTGTTCTCAATGTGTAGCAGCGTATAATTTATCTCTGATCTCCGTATCAGTTAGCCTCTCCGTATAAGATTGTTACCCGTATATCATCTTAGCCATATAAGTTCATTTGCCATATAAGAGGGTTACACGTATAACAATTGTTCATCGTATAAGTGTGGTTGCACGTATAATTTTGTGTTATACACCGCATAAGTTCTTTTTATAAGCATATAAGAGACTTACACGCTGTAAAGACTTATACGCTTACATTACTTACACGCTCTTATACATATACGTTGTTAAAGTTGTTTTTCTTGATTTTCGTGAAATGGTGGAAGAAATGAATGCTTTCGTGTCATAACCGTCGGAGATACTTCAGAACATCAATCTTGAGAATGAGATGGACACGTCTAATAAGCCACGTAAACTTTTGAGAATGGAGGATTATTCGAGTTTGGCTGATAAGTTTGAGACCTATGTGCAAGCTGTGAATTAGGATGCATGGGAAGCTGTTGAAGTGGAGTACATCTATCCAGGTAACGAGAACGGCACCAGCTATCGTTTGTCCCAAATCCCTGAGGGTGAAAGACCAGGATTTCTTAGGAAAAGAAAATGATGAATCTTTTTCAATAAGATATTAAGTCTGAGATCTTCCAACTATTACAACACAATGGTACGTGTCACTCGATCTGGGAAGCTTTTCTAAACAAGAACAAAGGGAATCCAGATATGAGGAAGTCTAAAATGGC